>NC_048602.1:14075172-14106041 GCF_003668045.3 Cricetulus griseus | reverse complement strand
AGGCGCAGAGGAGAGGCAGAGCGCAGGGCAGAGGCAGAGGCAGAGGCAGAGGCAGAGGCAGAGGCAGAGGCAGAGGCAGAGGCAGAGGCAATCTCTGTGAGCTCGAGGCCTGCCTGGCCTCCAGAGCAAGTGCCAAATAGGCTCCAAAGCTACAAAGAGAAAAACCTGTCTCAAAAAACAAAAAAAAAAAACAAAAAAAAAGAAAAAGAAAAAAAAAACATAAAATGCCCCATAAATTTCTGGTTTTCAAGAAACAGAAATAATAATACACACTTATTGTTATCAGAGGTTGTATAACATACAGTCTAGGGAGCAGAGACCTGTAACCCTGCTTCTTGGGAAGAAGAGGCACGAAAATTGTAAGTTTGAGGGCAGGCTGTCTACAAAGTGACATTGAGGTCAACCAGGGATAAGTGGCCAAAACATTCCAAGCATAGCATTTCTTTAACCCCAACACTCAGGTGACAGAGACAGAGAGATTTGTGATCACCAGTTAAATTGAGCTACGTACATGCTGTGTTCAGGATGCAAAAATACAAAGATAGAGGGAGAAAGAGGGAAAGATTTCAGACAGAATGTCTTTACTTAGCCCTGGCTATACTGGAACTCCCTTTCTAAAACAAGTTCGCCCCAAACTCACAGCTCCATTGGCCTCCGTCTCCCAAGAACTGGGACTAAAGGAATGGCAGAATTCTTTTCAAATGGGCTGGGGATTAAAAAGACCAGGATGACCTGAAGGGGGAATGAAGGAACCGGCTTCCCTTTTGGCAGCCATAATGGTCGAACATGTGCTTCTATGACCTTGACCTAGACACTAGAAAGTCAGATGCCTGTCTCGTGACAGGGAGCCAATCGGAAGTTAGCTGGTGGCGCTATGCTTTACGACCCTGGGTGTGCTTTACGGACAAGCGCACGACAATGACGTAGAGAGCATAGCAACCACCCTGGGAGGGCCTATGGGCCATAACAACCAGTTGACCAATCAACACAGGGCAAGCCCTCCAAGCCTGGAGGCACACCAATCGTGAGCCTGTGCGTACCCCTAGACACTCCCCTTACGCTGCCCTATAAAGATCTATGCGCAGCAGCTTCAAGCCGTCTTTTTCTAGCCGTCTGCCATGGCGGGTGGGTGAAAGACCCGAGCTAACATGGGGTTAGCTCGTAAAACTACAATAAAGCCTCATGCAGTTTGCATCAAGCTTTCGCCTCCATTCTGTGTTTGGGGTGGCCGCCGTCCTGGGCTAAGATTCTGGAAGCCTCAGCTTTCTGAGGGTCTTACATTTGGGGGCTCGTCCGGGATTTGCGACCACCCCTCACCTGAGTGGAGTCGATCTTGGAGGTAAGTGGGTACCCTGTATTGTCTGTGTCTTTGTGTTTTTGTGCCGGCTGAAATCTGGTTCTGTGCTTTGCAGTCGCTCGTGTCTCGGGAAGAGACAAGAGCTCTGGTCTCGGGAGGAGACAGAGTGTGATCAGTAGACGTGCTTGGGAGATCACCGACTGCCACCCTGGAAGACGTTCCAGGAAGTCTGTGGGAACCTCAGGGACGCTTGGGAGATTCCCGTCTGGGAGCCGGTGAGGGTACGGTAGTTCTCCTGGATTGGGGAAGTTATCCGTCCTCCCGGCCGTCTGTATTTCTGGAATGGTTTTGTCTGTCTAGGTGGAGACAGACATCTGATAGTTTTTGTCTGTGTCTTGGGTGTTGTTTTGTCTTATCTGTGACTTTGATGATGGGACTGACTGTAACCAACCCCCCTCAGTCTGACTTTTGACCACTGGATGGACGTTAAGGACCATAGTTAGTCAGTTAAAGTTACAGCACCCTCTTTCGTTGAGTCATGTGGCGCCACACTAGGTAACTTTATCTTCCAGTCTTTGTTTCTGTATGGTTTCTGTACAAGAATTGTTTAGGGCAGAGGTTCGGATGACAGCTTCTGCAGTCTGTAGGAGCGGGACTTGGTAGGACCAAGTTGCTTGGTCCATCTGTAAGGGGACCCAAGCGGGTCGCCCAATTTGTAGGACAGGGGCTTGCTGGGAGCAAGTCGCCTGGTCCGTCTGTAAGGGGACCCAAATGGGTCGCCCAATCTGTAAGGACAGGGACTTGGTGGGAGCAAGTTGCCTGCTCCATCTCTAAGGGGATCCAAGCGGGTCGTCCAATCTGTAAAAGAGGTACTTGTTGGAATCAAGTCATCTAAAATTCCGAATAGGACCCTAGTCTGTGTTACTGTACTGTCTGTCCATGTTTCACATTTGTGTTATATGTTTCTTAAGCATCTCTTTCTGTCCCTGCTCTCCCTATGCACGTGGCATGCATGGGTCAGGGGGTCAGGGGTCTTTTCTTGATTCTCTGAGCACGTGGGGCCACCTCAACTATGATCGGCAGATGCACCCGGAGGACAGACTGCCACTCTGAGGACACCCAGGACCCAGGAGGTATGGACTCGGGCCAAGGACACTTGGACCCGCCTCAGTTAGCCGCCGAGTTCTGCCGCCGTCTTCCCAGCGCCATTGCCTTATGAGCAGCATGGGCGGATTGGGTTGGCATCTGTTCTTTCCTGTCTATTACCCGTCTTTCTGTGCTCCACACAAAACCAGTTTTCAAATGTTTGTTTTTAAAATGTTCTGTTTCCTGGTTTAGCCAGCACATGGCCAACTGGTCACATGACTTGACTGGTCGCCATTTTGCTAAAGTTACTTAAAGAGCTTCAATTTAGAATTATTCTTAAGCAAAGCCTGACAATGTAAAGTTCTTGTTTTATAAAAGATGCTAATCTGTTACAGTTTGTGTTTTCAGAAGTTAAATTTAGGATGTTGGTAGCACACACCTTTAAGCTCAGGGTGGAGATGACACACGCCTTAAGTTTAGACAGAAATAAGACATTACCTAGCCACCTATATGCTTAATGTGTGCTTAAGAAAAGTAACTAAAACAGACAAACAGACCTCTAATGCTTCAGAGATCTTCAGAATATGGCATTTAAATTGTTATCTTTAAAGTTTATAATGTCAGACAGACCGCCAGATCCGGACAGTGACCCAAAGTCTCCAAAGAAGATTACGAGGCACCTCAGTTCCTGCACCTGGACCAGTGAGAGAGATGCTCAGATGTGATACCTGCCGCCTGCCAGAACCTGGCCGAGACTGTGGACAAAGCTGCTGGACACTGGAAAATTGATTGCACCCCTTTGCCTAGACAAAACAAGGTCAGTCTTTTCCATGTCCCTCTTCCACAGAGAGGAAAAAAACTCTCACAGTATAGGCCTGGCGAAGATTGCTGTTCTTTGAGACAGCTGCCTCCAACGGTAATGGAGAAACTTGGGTTTGGCTAACTGTATATGGACTTGCTTCTAACTGGCTTCTGTCACTTTTTAGTAGATTCGGACAAAATATACCCTTCTCAGATCTCTGAAATATTACTGGTTGTCAGCTTGACAGCATCAGACAGTCAGGTCCACTATAGACTAGTCAGTATGTTAGCTGATAAAGTAGTGACTATCTACTGTTCAGGCACAAGTTCAAAGTTTTTAAGTTTATTTTGGTTGTCATCTAAGTACAAACTTAAAGGGCTTTTCATCAGGCCAAAGGCACCTATGTCCAATCCATACCTGGCACTCTGGACAGAAGAAAAATATACATACTTATAGCCCAAATCTGTAGTTTTTGCTAAGTATGTTCCTGCTGTTTAAACAGATATCCAGATATCTGCTTTTTCTGCACTATGGGCTTCAGTAAATAAGTTTTAACCTCTGTTCCTAGTTTAAACATGTCTTAAACAGGTTTCTGCTTCTGGCTGACATCTGAGTATCAGTTGCTAACTACAGGCTGTTCTAAGTAGACTGCGAGCCCTAGACTTGCTGTGGATATGAACCAGTCCAGCTGATATGGACACCCCCTGTCTCTGCAACAGTGTCTGCTAACCAGAAGCCCCTGATAAATTCCCCATTGCCTAAATTCCTTTTTGCTTTTGACTAGCATTTCAACCTTCTGGGGTCCCTAACTTCGTCCCAAAGTCAGCAGGAAGCAGTTTGGAAAAGAATTTCGCTGTCCATTTTCCCGGGTTAAAATGCTAAGTCAAAAGGAACTCCCTTACATGGGGATGCCAATATCTATCACTCCCTGATGGGGGCGCTAGAGAGACAGCAATTCCATGATTGGAATTTCCAAAAAAGAAAATGGGGGAATGAAGGGGGAATGAAGGAACCGGCTTCCCTTTTGGCAGCCATAATGGTCGAACATGTGCTTCTATGACCTTGACCTAGACACTAGAAAGTCAGATGCCTGTCTCGTGACAGGGAGCCAATCGGAAGTTAGCTGGTGGCGCTATGCTTTACGACCCTGGGTGTGCTTTACGGACAAGCGCACGACAATGACGTAGAGAGCATAGCAACCACCCTGGGAGGGCCTATGGGCCATAACAACCAGTTGACCAATCAACACAGGGCAAGCCCTCCAAGCCTGGAGGCACACCAATCGTGAGCCTGTGCGTACCCCTAGACACTCCCCTTACGCTGCCCTATAAAGATCTATGCGCAGCAGCTTCAAGCCGTCTTTTTCTAGCCGTCTGCCATGGCGGGTGGGTGAAAGACCCGAGCTAACATGGGGTTAGCTCGTAAAACTACAATAAAGCCTCATGCAGTTTGCATCAAGCTTTCGCCTCCATTCTGTGTTTGGGGTGGCCGCCGTCCTGGGCTAAGATTCTGGAAGCCTCAGCTTTCTGAGGGTCTTACAGACCTAGCTCAGGCACAAATTCTGTTATTAAAGTTGCCAACTACCACACTCAGCTTAAGATTTTTTATTTTTTAATCAGAGTATCACTTCCCTTTATGTTTATGTTTTTGTGTGTCTGCCTCTTGTGTGTGGAGGCCCATAGCATAGAAAAGGTTTTTAGATGCCCTGGACACGGATAAACGGACATTTGTGGTATTCCTGACAAAACTACTAGGAATCAAATTACAAGCTTCACTGTCAACAAGCCCAATGCTCTTTGTTCTTTGCCTACGTCTGTTGCCAGTACATGTGCCTGTACAACACGGGCATGCTTAACACACTAGGAGACTGGATAATGGACTGAAATACCCATCAATTGGGGTGCCAGATGAATTGTTGTAAGCCATCTACTGGGAGCTTCGAATTGAAGTTCCCATCCATGGCAAACAAAGAATTTCTCTGACTCACTGACTTTTCTTCTGCACCACAGAATACAATCACAGACTTTGTTCCCTACTATGGTTTTTGTTTTGTTTCTATGTCAGGGTTTCTCCATTTAGTTTGAGCCTGTCCTGGCAGACACTCTATAGACTAAATAGTCCTTTTTCTGCCTCCAAGTATGGGGATTAATGGTGTGTCACCCACACCCATTCAACTCCCTGATATTTTTAAGTTGTGATGTCTTGAAATGCAAAGTAGTGCTGGGTGTTGGTGGTGCACACCTTTATTCCCAGCACTCGGGAGGCAGAGTCAGGCGGATCTCTGTGAGTTCGAGACCAGCTTGGTCTATAAGAGCTTGTTCCAGGACAGCCACCAAAAGACACAGAAACCCTGTCTCAAAAAACTAAAAACACAAACAAAAAAAGAAATGCAAAGTAATAAGATACACTTTAAACCTTACTCAAAATCATTTTATTTAATGACAATAATAACTGATGAGAAGTTAGTCCTGAAAACTTCACAGATGAAGCCTGGGCTACATAATACAACACTATATAGTTTCTTCTGATAAGCTGAGGCAGGATAGGGAACGTGCTGTCTCTTCAGGGCTCTCTTTGGTCTCATTGAGTATGCTGGCAAGAGAAGCTTCTGTTTCAGGGGCCATGTCCTTCAACACATCTGGGACAGTCCCATCTTCTTCCACATCTTCAGGAACTTCTACTGCATATCCTTTGTGAACTAATTCCAGCCCGATATCAAGTTTCTTCCCATTACTAGTATCATATAAATGGATTTTTAGCAAACTTGAGTTTCCAGTCTGGACACAGCTAGAGACCTTGGCCATCAATGGCTTCGGGACAGCACAATGAGTGAGTCTCACAAATTCATCTAGAGCTTCCTCTTTCCACTGTTCCCCTGAGGGGGCGATTTGTCCCAGACTGCATTCTATTGCTTGAAAGGGAAGGCTCAGGAAGTCACTCCTGAGAGCCCTGAGTTCCTTCAGTGGGCAATCTCCATTATTTCCCCAGTCCACAAAATAGACTTCCCACTTCCCATATTCCAGGGTACCAAGAATCTTGGCTCGATACCAGGAACCATCTGCAGAATAACGTGCTGCTACAATGTCTCCTACCTGCACAGTCAAGTCTTCAGACAGACTATTTTCATAGTGCTGGTTCATATCAATGAGAAGTTGATCAACTGGTGGCTGTGGTAGCCAATGATTTGGACCCAGAAGTGGGTAGGGTGTTCATAAGTAGAAATGTAGATGTCTAGACACTAATCCATATGGAAACTGAAGTCAGGACTGGGAACATTAATCATGGACATCTCTGGATTGTTCTG
This sequence comes from Cricetulus griseus, assembly GCF_003668045.3. Classification (NCBI taxonomy): domain Eukaryota; kingdom Metazoa; phylum Chordata; class Mammalia; order Rodentia; family Cricetidae; genus Cricetulus; species Cricetulus griseus. Next base: position 14,099,552 of record NC_048602.1, on the reverse strand, counting down.
GGCACCAAAATTCTCAAGGCTGTCATTCCAAGGTTCCTCCTCCCAGAAACTTTCTTCTGTTCCTGCATCTACCATATCACCAACACATATGCAGAGAAGAACCTCATTGGGTATATCTGGCATCGAGGGATCAGTTCATAAAGCTTCTTCACCAGTTCCATCTGGCTCTATCGTTGAGAGTTCCAGAACAGCCAGGCCTAAACTAACAAACCCTAAATCATAAAACAAAGAATAAAATTAATTAAAAATTTAAATTGTGTATTGCTCCAGGTCTTCAATCCCATCATTCAGGATGCAGAGGCAGGAAGATATCTGTGAAATCATGAACAACCTCATGTAAATAGAGAGCTCTAAGACAGCAAGGAGAGTATATGATGGCCTGTCACTGAAAACAAAGAAACAAATAAATAAAAAATCCTTCAACATATGTAGCCATCAGATCAATGCATATTAAAATCACTTTGAGACTTTTAACTTTCTCAGAAATGCTGAAAAACATGCAATCAACAATAGGTCATGCTTGTGACCATGTGGGAAAAATGATTGCTTATTCATTGCAGTTGGGAGTAAAAATGGTACAGCCACCCTCACCCACCCCTCAACCTACAGCCTTTCCCTACCCAACACAACCTATACCACTTGTTCAGGACCGATGTCTTCAGGACTGTGGATGAAGCCAGTCGTACATTCCAATGGTCCGTTTCTGAGTGGAGGTGTGTGGACTAGGGAAGTTTAATTACCCAATGATGCTAATGATGAGACAGGAAACACCATATCATCTCAGGAGGGCTCCCAGCTGATGCTGAGCCGCCCCAGTTTATTGAGAGGTCCATTTACATAGTCCTCTAAGGGCAGGGGCAAGATCAGGAAGCATTTGTCACAATGCATATCACTAACATCAAGGGATTCTGTTGCCTAAACAACTCTTGGTCAAGCAGGCAGAGTCTTGAGCCCAGGTATGGGCCTACTCAAGGCTTAAGTTACAGAGTTGCAAATTAGGAGGCATATCACCTTTGGATACAGTAAACAGTTACAGCCTAGTGATAATTAACAACACAATGGTGACTTAGAGCTTCCTGGCACCACCACTGTTTATGTCAGCCAGGGCCTGGAACCCAGAATATTCCATAACAGGGATATTCGGTCCCCCACAGGAGGGTATCAAGGCTGTCAGTGCTAAAAGCCATTCAAAGCAATGAACTGAGCTTAAGGAGCCATTAGAGAAAATATGGAAAATGAGAGTGTTGCCAGGAATGCAGATAGTGGAGGGAAAAATCATGGGCAGTCAGTGGGAAATAGACTCCTTGAAAAATTTGGCCAGTGGTCGTGTGGTGGTTGAATGACCATGGTCCACAAGAGCTTACATATTTGAATGCTTGGTGTCCAAATACTGGAATTGGTTAAGACATATTAGGGGTGTGGCGTTCCTAGTGGGAATTTGTCACGAGACATTGTCACATGCCAGGTCCAGTGTCCTTTTCTGCTTGCCTGAAGAGCAGGAAGAAATCTCTCAGATCTATGTTTGCCTATAGCCATCATTCCTGACATGAATCCTGTAAAAAATGTAAGTGAGCCTTCATTAAAAGTCAACCATGGTAACATTTGCCTTGATCATGGTGTCTCTTCAAAGTAGTAAATCTGTAAAATATTATCTGTGCTAATTTGGGAAAAGTTGTGTGTGTTCTGCCACATGCTAGGAAAGTGAGAGAGGCTGAATAGAAAGCAATGAGTTCATTCATTTCAGAAAACATTTAGTCAGTCACACATTTACTACTGATGAATCATGTAGGTCCATGTGGAAAGGAACAACAACTGAGACCAAAAGGAAAGAAAAGTGTGTTTTGGAGAGGGAAATAAATAGTTGTAGAAGGAAATAGCAAATACAGAGAGATACACAAAGTGAACAACAGTATTGAGTATACATCGGAGACGCTGTATCAATGATTTCTAACTGCAAAAGAGGGTAGACAAGTTGGTCATAGTGGCTAATACATTCCTCTCAGCACCCAGGTAGACTTAGTTGGCTGTCACATGCTGAAACAGAGCCAGAAAAATTCAAGAAATCTAGTGCCAGTAAAGCGAAGGTACCAGCTCCTCTTTGTAAGCACAGGAAATGTGCACTAATGGTAAGAGTCCACTGAGCTAAGTTTTCACCTTATTGTTTCTGCTCTGTTCCAAGTGGGAAAGATTCTATTCAGAGCCAGAAAAAAATGTGGAGATACGAATTCTGTGCTGCTTTTCTTTGAAATGAGAAAGATGCACAATTCTAAGATCAGGGATTCTTCCTTTGTGTTTTCAGTTCAGTATCACTGCAGTCATCTATACATGGCAGTCAGAGCAGTAGTGAGACCATGAGAGTTCATTGCACTAAGAATGAGCATGAAAACTGGGTTGCATTCCTAGATAAAAGCTGTTGAGATCCTCAAGTTATAAGCCATTTGCTATGGAGAGCTGCATGTAGGGAGTACATTTGTGCAAGAGGCAGGTATAGAATAATCTCATCTAATCCTTTTGAAACTGAAACCCAAGGTTGTGAAACAAAGCTGTAGGATTTGATGTATTCTGGGTTTCAGGTTTGCTTTTGTCCAATCTTTCCTCACTGTGGTCCTGTCCTCTCCTGTAGTCAAGGAATGTATATTCTATGCCATTGAAATTTGCAATGATATAGTTTGCTTGTAGATTACACAAGATGTCACAGTCAAGGGAGTACCATGCTATCTCGACTAAATATTGTATTGATAATAACCTAAAAAAGTGTGTTTTTAAAGGAAAGTTTGTAATTGTGCACATTTAACCTGTGAGACATCTGTGATAAGTGATATAAGCTTCAGTAATATTTCCTTCAGAGATATGTGTGACCTAGTATTTGGGACAAGGATGTTGATAATTGAGATTTCATCTTCATGAATTTTTCATATGATGAATATGAAGTGTATTTCTCTATCTCTTTTGATGTTAATCTGAAGCCCATTTTGTTATATGTTAGGATATCAATAGCATTTAGTTTCTTAGGTCCATTTGATTGTAAAGTCATTTCCCAACCTTTTATTGTGCAGTATTTTGACATTGAGTTGTGTTTCTTGTGTGCATAGAAGGTCAGCTCTGGTTTTTGTTTCCATTTTTTTAGCCTGTGTCTTTTTATAGGTGATTTGAGTCCATTGATAATAAGAGATACTATTATCCAGTGATTGTTAATTCTAGTTGTTTTTTTGGTTTTGTTGTTGTTTGTCATGTTGTATGTGTGTTTCCATTCTCTGGGATTTTCTGGTGTGTGTTAATCCATTGCCTTTCCCCACCTGAGTGGAGCTATTTTCATTGACTTGGAGTTTTCCTTCTTGTATTTTCTGTAGGGATTCATTTGTGTCTATGTATTGATATTGTTTAAATCTGGTTTTGTCATGGAATATTTTGTTTTCTCTCTCTATGGTGAAAAAAAGATTTTGTGGGCATAGCAGCCTGGGCTGTTATCCATGGTCTCTTAGTGTCTTCAAAATATCTGTTGAATATCTTTTACTTTCACTCCACTGAGAATTCTGTTGTTATACTGATACATCTGTCATTATTTGTTTATTGACCTCTTTCATTTGCAGATCTTAACATATTTTCTTTATTCTGTGTTTTGACAGTTTTGGATATTATATTTTGAGAGTAATTTTCTTTGGTCCTGTGTAGTTTTTTAGGCATGTCCTTCTTCAGGTCAGAAAATGTTTATGTTTTGATTTTGTGGAATATACTTTCTGTGCCTTAGAGCTGGTATTCCTCTCCTCCTTCTATCCCTATTATTCTTAGGTTTGGTCTTTTCATGTTGTCCCAAAATTCCTGAAAGTTTCATAAGACTCCTCTAATCATAACATTTCCTTTGACTGATGAATTTATTTCCTCGATTGTATCTTCTCTCTTCTCTCATTGCATTCTTTCAGGTATGTTTGCATCTGTAGTCTCTGTTCTTTTATCTGATTTTTCATTACCAGATTTCCCTCAGTTTGTGTTTTCTTTATTGGCTGTATTTCAATTTTCTAGAATTGAAATGTTTCATTCAAGTGTTTGATTGTTTTCCTTGCCTTTCTTGAAGGAACTTACTGATTTCTTCCAATTTTTGCTTGTATTTCCCATGATTTCTTTCAGGGAATTTTTCATTTCTTCTTTGAGGGCCTCTATCCTCTTCATAAAGTTATTTTTATGGTTGTTTTCATCTGCTTCAACTGCATTAGGATGACCAGGTTGCACTGCTATTGAACCATTTGCTCTTTGTGTTTTCAAGGTGTACTTACACTGACATCTACCCATCTGGGTTTAGGGGAATATAGATACAGCTGCTGATCCTTCTTCAAATTGGTCCCGGTGACACAGTGCCTCATGGAACCACTGCTGACTGGCTACTCTTCCTCCAAAAGATATAGGTGGATCCTCTGCATACCAGATGCTTGTTTGTGATGAGTGGGGGAGATGGACAGAATGCGCACTGGTATCTAGAGCCTAGAGCAAGGGGCTTTCCAACTGGAACACCTCTTTCATCCCTCTTGTTCCAATTGGTACCGGTATTGCCAGTGCCAATGGGAGCCTACACTGAATGACTGCTGGGGCTCTTCCTCCAATCAATGAAGATAACATACATAATTTTAATTCCCAATGAGTCCAATGAGGTCACATGCAGTCAAATGTTACCACCCGGGTTGGGTCTCTAGAACACACATACAAGAAGGAACAGTTCATACTTTTAAGTTGTCTTCTGAGTGTCATATGTACATCATGGCACAAATGTATACAAGTAGTAAAAACACATTTAGAAAGTTGAAATTAACACCGCAAGGATAGGAAATAACCAAAATAGTGATAACATAAAAAATGATTTGATATTATTTCATTGTAAAATTGCGAGAATTGTGGCTGTTCAACTCTTACTCAAAGATAAGCCATTTAAAACATATCTCAGCTGGACATAGTGGCACATGCCTGTAATCTTGGCACTTGGGAGACAGAGCCATGTTGATGTCTCTGACATGAGGCCAACATGGTCCAAACTGAGTTCTACAATAGGCATGTCTATCAGAGTAATACTGTCTTTCCTCCCCCCAAAAAACATGTTTCAAATTATGGAGATTTTCCTAATATAATCTGGCTGTTACAATTACTCTTTACAAAACCTTTCAATATCAGAAGAATGGTGTTAAAATTGACAGGAAGAAGAAATGTGAAAAGTCCATTCACACAAGGCTAAAATTAATCCCTTCAACAACAATTTAGCAGGGACTCTCATTACATTCAAGTGATAGACCACAGAAAGGGGTAAAGAGTCATATTCATCTTTGCAAAATGATGACATATGTGGGAGCTGGAGTTTGGGCTTTTCAGTACTACTCATGTTGGGTACCAAATTTGGTGTCCTAGCTCCCTTATCACTTTGCTGAGAACAATATGTCATTAAAAGAGCCAAACTATACTAATGCAGAAATTTCTTAACATTTCAACCAATCTGAAGTACAAGAAATAGATCACAAACATAGTTTTATGAAGATGATAGTGTCTTGTAGGAATTTAGCAGAGTTAAAATATCCACAGTAGATATTAATGAACAGCAGTTTTTTACAAGTACTTTGACCTTGAAGAATCCTTGTCGAAAACAGTGATTGTTTCCCATGATTTGTAGACTTGTATTACTGAGGAGGCATTACAGCCACACTATGGCAGGTGTGCATGAAGCATCCTGTATTATTTTGTATTGCAAGTGATACAAAATAAGGGACTAAAGTCATGAGAGCATGTGATGCATGTAAGACATGTAAATTAGTTTAGGGACCTTGGTATGAGGAAATACTTTGTGTAACTATCATTCCATTTGCCTTTGTATGGCTGTTGGTGTTCAGTCAACAAAGGACTTATAAATTCATCCTAAAGTGCCTTCATTCTTCAATCGACCCATGATACATAGAACACCCCAACAACAGAGGGGTTAAAGAAGAAATGAATAAATTTCTTAAAGAAATCTAAGAAGGTCATACAAAACAATAAACCAGTAAAAAGGAAAAAAAAAACAGTCAAATACCTAAAAATGGAAATAGAATCAATAAAGAAAACAGAAACTTAAGGAAAACTGAAAATCAAAAATCTAAATAAGCAAAGACTAAACTCGGACCCAAGGATCACGAAAAGAATCCAAGAGATAGAAGACAGAATCTCAGGCATTTAATATTTGATAGAAGATATATCAGTCAGAGAATATGGTATATCTAAAAGAAGTGTCTCTTTAAAGAAAGATTTAACCATCACAGGCATCTTCAGACACAGAATGAACTCATAATGAGGAGGAAAATGGAGTTATATGTACATTTAATCTGTGAGGTGTAACGACCCCAAAGGGAAGTGTGCCTTACATGGCATCGATGCACCTTACTCTAGGGCCAAGCTAAAGTTGAATAGAAAATAACCATGTACTTTGCCCCCACCTTGGCTAGTAACAATTGCCTTGTTTGTGGTTGATTGTTTTTATGTTGGAGTTCAGGTATCCAGGTTGGGGTAACGACAGGTCTATATGTTAATTTCTCAATTTGTCTTTGTAGGATGGGTGTTTTGTTCCTTTGTTTCTCTTTAATCTCTGATCTTCTGTATGTTGTGGCATGATGTTCAGCAGTAGTTGGGACACAGCAATGAAAGGAGCTGGAAGACTGGATATAGAGTATAGAGAATCAAGAAATGAGAGGAATCCCTGGGAAGGTTGCCTACTTGGAGTTTGTGAGGAACTCTGGTAGAGCAGATACCTGTACTGGAGTTTGAGGCCAGGAAGAAGGAGAAGAAGGGGTATGTGATTGATGGTAGGGTAGGAAGCAATGAAAAATGGGGAAAGTCTGCAGGCAGGTGTCCCACCTGCAGTTTGGTGACTGAAGTTTTTCTAGTATTTTTGAGACATATGCCTAGACTCATTTCATAAAAGACATGACAAATGTTTCATTTACAACCTGCATAGGAAGTCCTTTCTATTGACAAGTGAGCCAAAGAAATGGGACAGAGAATGCTGAACTCAGTGCTCACAGTGTGGGTAATTCATTCCTGAAAGCCACATAACAGTCTCTTTTATGATCCGGACTGTATCAGAGATTTCCTCACTTTGATGTAACACACATGAATAATCCTTTCAACAATATATTTTAAATACCCTGGTTTAATCACAATATTGTTTGTTATGATAGTGTAGATGAAAAATTATTAGATTACTGTATGGGAACATAGAATTTGGGCTAATCAAATCAGTGTTGCAACAACATGAGTAAACTTATTAGGCTCTATCACATCAGCTCTCTAACTCTAGGTCAGTTTCCCTCTGTGGCTCAAAAGACCCTTTCACAGATGTAGCATATCACATAGCCTGCATAGCAGATATTTACATTAGGATTCCTGACATTAGCAAAATTAAATTGTGGAGTAGAAAGTAAATAATTTTATGGTTGGAGGTCACCACAAGAGGAGGGACTGTATTAAAGGGCCAAAGCTGTAGGAAAGTTAAAAACCAGTAATCTATAACTAACTGTTATATTTTTAATTTGATATGCTGACTGGTGAATCCCAAGCTGGTGATGTTGTTTTGTAATAATAGTAATATATACTACTTTTAGGATATGTAACCTGCTTGAAAGAAATGAATTTATGAGTCGTACTTAAGTTTTATAGCTGTCAGTAATTTCTATATGATCTGACACTGACCACAGACCCAATTTTGGAGCTATACACATAAAACTTATCCTATGTCTTTCTCTTAATCATGGAATATTTCTCCTAGAGTTGTAAGATAGAATGTACTTTTCATTCCTTGAATCATCTGTTGTTAGGTAATTATTTGCTTCAAAGAGGCCATAATTAAAACAACTCCCTAATGCTCCTTTGGGGACAGAAGTACATATGTGTAGGACTAATTTTAAATCTAATTTTCACTGTCAAGACTCATAGAAAAGACAGTCACTAGTGGCAAGTCAGTGCCAGATACCAGATTTACCAAACTATTTAGTCTTATGTTTCCAGTGGAACTGTAGTTGCAGATAGTTGTGTCCTCTCATGTGGGTGGTGGGAACCAACTGTGACCTCTTGAAGGATCCACAGTGCTGTTAACCAATAAGCAAAATCTTTCCAGCTCCTCTAATCTGCTGCCGATAAACAAAAATAGAACACAGTACACTGGATGTAGAAGGACCATGGGGCATTCTTTGAGGAAAGATGTAGCCACATTCCAAAGCTGACCAAAAAGAGACAGTTTATCTACTACAGGGCTGTAGGAGTGCGGAAACCTGAGTTCTCTGTATCCCAACCAATTTCATCATGAGCTAAAGATGCTGTATACGGAGTTCGATGTTTCCACGATTGACCTGCTGGGTTTTCTCTTGTCTTTTGTCATTTTTTTCCTTGCCATCCTCTAATTCTTTCATTGTGGAGTGGGAATGTTTATTCTTTGGCAATTTGTGAGTAATACATCACAGTCTCCGTTAAGGGTATTGCATAGTTTGGTCAGACTAAGTGTAGCTGTAGTTCTAGCTAGAGCAATAAGTCAAGAAAAGGGGATCAAGGGGATACAAATTGGAAAGTAATAAGTGAAACTTTCACTATTTGCAGATGATATGATAGCCTACATAAGTGACCTAAAAACACTACCAGGGAACTCCTACAGTTCATAAACACCTTCAGCAAAGTAGCAGGATACAAAATTAACTCAAAAAAATCAGTAGCCATCCTATATAAAGATGATAGATGCAGTGAGAAAGAAATTAGAGAAACATCATCCTTCACAATATCCACAAACAACAAAAAATATCTTGGAGTAACCCTAACCAAAAAAGTGAAAGACATATACAGTAAGAACTTTGAATATTTAAAGAAAGAAATTAAAGAAGATTCCAGAAAATGGAAAGACCTCCCATGCTCTTAGATAGGTAGGATATGCATAGTAAAAATGGCAATCTTGCCAAAAGCAATCTAAATTGCCATCCATGACTTCAAGTTCTATTATAGAGGCATAGTCCTGAAAAGATCTCGGTATTGGCACAAAAGTAGACAGATAGAACAATGGAATCAAATTGAAAACCCTGGTATTAACCCCCACAATACGAAAAAAAGATTTTTGACAAAGAAGCTAAATTTATACAATGGAACAAAGAAATCATCTTGAACAAATACTGCTTGAACAATTGCATTCGGGCATGCAGATGGTTGCAGATAGAATCATATTTATCACCATGCACAAAACTTAAGTCCACATGGCTCAAAGACCTCAACAAAAATCCAGGCACACTGAACCTTCTAAAGAGAAAGAGGTAGATAAGCTTGAACAAAATGTTACAGGAGTATGCTTCCTGATTATAACACCAGTAACAGAAACATTGAGATGTAAAACTAATAAATGGGACCTCCTCAACATGAGAAACTTCTGGAAGGCGAAGGACAGAGAAAGTAAGACAAAACGTCAGCCCCCAGATTGGGACAAGATGTTAACCAACACAACATTTGACAGAAGACTGATTTCTAAAATACACAATGAACTCTAGAAGCTAGCCACCAAAACATCAATCAATTAAATTAAATAGTGGCGTGCAGAACTAAATAGGGAATTCTCAGAAGAGGAATCTGAAATGGCTGAAAGACACTAAAGAAAGTGCTCAAAATCCTTTGCCATCAGAGAAATGCAACTCAAAACAACTCTGATATGCGATTTACACTAGCCAGAATAGCTGAAATAAAAAAAAAATGATAATCTATGATGGAGAGGATGTGGAGAAATAGGAACACTCCTCCATTGCTGGTGTTCAAACTTATAAGTCCACTTTGGAAATCAGTGGTTGCAGAGGAAAATGGGGATCAGTCTAACTCAAGATCCAGAAATTCCTCTCTAGGGAATATGCCCAAATAATGCACATTCATACAACAAGCTAATGTGTTCAACATGTTCATAACGACATTGGTTGTAATAGCCAGAACCTGGAAGCAACCTAGATGTCCCTCAACTGAAGAATGGCTAGAGAAAATATGGTACATTAACACAATGGAGAACTACTCAGTGGAAAAAAGCAAAGGAATCATGAGATTCACAGGCAAATGGATGGAACTAGAAGACACCATCCTGAGTGAGGTAATCCTGTCACAAAAAGACAAACATGGTATGTACTCACTCATATATGAATTTTAGACATATAACAAAGGATTACCAGCCTACAATCCTTTTCACCAAAGGAACTAGAAAACCTGAAGGACTCTAAGAGAAAAATGCATGGTCCCTGGAGAATTGGAAGGGCCAGGATCTCCTAAGCTAATTCAGAACATGAGGGTAGGGGAGAGGGAGCTCGCAGAATGTAAGGAGGAGAAGAGGAAAGGAGAGGAAGAAATGGTGGAGCAGAAAGTTTGAGTTGCAGAGGGGTGGAGGAAAGCAGGATCAGAGTTATCATAAGAGAGGGAGCCATTATAGGTCCAAGGAGAGATCTAGCAGTAGTGAGATTTCCATGGATCTACAAGGATGACACCAACTGACAATTTAGGCAATTGTGGAGAGGCTACCCTAAATGCCCTTCCCCTATCATGAGCTTGATGACTACTTTATATGCAATCCTAGAGCCTTCAACCAGTGGCTGATGGATCCACAGGCAGACATCACTGCTATACACTGAACTGAACTCTGGAACTCTGTTGCAGAGAGGGAGGAATGAAGATTACAGGGGTCTTGACCTGGGTGGTGAAACCCACAGAAACAGCTGGCCTGAACAACGAGAGCACATGGACCCCAGACTGCTGACTGGGAGGCCAGCACAGGACTGATCCAGAACCCTGAAGGTGGATGTCAATGAGGAGGCCTCGGGTCTCTATGGGGCCCTGGTAGTGGATCAGTATTATTTTCTTGTGTAAGAAGGGACTTTGAGAGCTCATTCCACATGAAGGGATGCTGTTTCAGCAAGGACACATGGGAGAGGGCTTGGCCCAGACCAGGATGATACGGTGGACTTTTGTGAGCCCCCATGGAGGGCCCTACCCTCCCTGGGGAGCAGAATGGGGATTGGGAGGGAGATGGGAGACTTGGAAGGAGGGGAGAGAGAGTGAGAAGTGATTGACATGTGAAGGAAGCTTGTTCCTAATTTGAACTAAAAAAAGGAAAATTCATAGCACTAAACCTCCATCCTAAAATTATGTTAAATTTGTTTTGAGCATTGTTCCCCAGGAATTGCCAACAAGATAAAGTGGTTTAAATTGAGGCAAACATTATGATCTGTCCCTTGGAAGTGGATAGCCTTGAAAAGGATTTAGGAATCTTAAAATCTCTTGGCTTTTCTGCATGCTGGGAGTTGAGGTTTGCCTGCCACCTTCCTACAAATACAGAGGTTGATGTCAATATGCTTGAGAAAACCACAATGCTGTGGCTGGCAACATCTCTGAAGTAGAGATGCTTCAGTCTTTGGAACACAGAAACATAGTTCAATCTTTTTCATGTCATTAACACACTGAAAAAGACTTATTTGGTCTTGGAGTATGTTGCAGGAAAGGATTTGGAGATGTTCCTCATGGATATGGCTTATCTCTAGGAGGAATAATCTATACTAATTTTCCAACAGCTAGTGTCAGTAGTGCACTACCTCCACCAAATACACATTGCACACCATGATATTTAAATGGAAAATATGCTTGTTGATGATGCAGGAAACATCAAACTTCAGTGACTTTGGAATGACAACTCAGCTAGCAGAGGGGCAAATTTTTGCAGGAGGTCTGTGGCACCTTGCTCTATATGGCTCCAGAGATCTTGGCCGGGAAAAACCATGATAACCTGGCAGGCGATTTGTGGAGCCTGGGAATTCTCCTATATGTACAGGTCACAGGATATTTTCCATATGTACAAACCACTACTCAGGCTGTGTGCAGGCTCATCAGTCACACAAAGTTAGCCATTCCCTGTCAGCTGTCAATAACCTGTCATACCATCATTGCACAATTATTACAGTCCCCCCAGGCTTAGGATAACAATACATGAAGTTCTGGAAAGAAGATGGCGGCACCACAAAAAAGAGCATGTAGAACCTCAAAGAAATCCTTCCCCGGATTATAGAGACTATGAAAACTATTGACTATACATGTGAAGAGGTTTCATCATCCCTGACACCAAGGAAACCATATAATAAATTAACAGCAACTTTAAATATTCTGTAACACAAATTGAGGTGTGATGACAGCCACGATCAAAAGGATACCATTGGTCAATCAGCAGTCCTGTTCGTGCTCTTCACCCACTTCTCCCCTGGAAGAGGAGGCCCAGTGAACCAGCCTTTCCAACAGTTGTAGAAAGGTGGGAAGAGTCTCTTTCAGGAGGAGGGTGTAGAAGGAAGGGGCAAGTGATGGTAAATCTATATCAAGCTCAAAAAATACTCCTGCCTGGAACTGAGGCCAAGATCAGATGAAACCATCCAAAAAGGAGGTGTCCTGATGGCTAATGTCATCAACAGTGCCACTGGGGACACTGCAGTCAACATGAATTCTCTGGACAGCCTTGAGGTCATCTCTCCTCATATGAATCATCCCAGAATGGATCACCCACCATGTTTCTGAACATGGATTTCTCCACAGATTCATGTGACACAACATGAATAATGACCAAGGCCAGTTTGGGCCCCCAACCTCTAGATACAGGCCATTCAAGGACTGGAACCTGGTGAGCAAGAAAATTTCCAAAATACTGAGGTCACTGTTCTTGTCTCTGGACCACAAAACAGTGAGACCTGGATCCTCATGAAAGCTACAATGAAAAGACTGGACAGTACAATGTATAAGAGACCCATTTGATTTAGCCACCTACATGTTATACTCCCTGAATTTTAACTATGTTTCTTTGAAAAATACCATTTTGTAAATGACAAATGTACCACCTCTGGGCACCGGCTTGCTATCTATCCCCTACAGACAAAGCCACACACAAATACACACACACACACACACACACACACACACACACACACACACACACACCATTCATGAACACAACTTGGTATCAGGGATTACTAGGTTTAGGTAAACCGCACCCATACTATCTCTACACAAAGACCACAAATACATGTATGTCTGTGTGGGTTCTTGCTAGGTATTCCATTCTAGCGTGTCAAACAACACCTCCCATCTGCTCACTCCTCTTCTCTCTCACACTTTCTCTACACATACACTCACAAACACACAGAGAAACCCTGTCTTGAAAAACCAAAAAAAAGATAGGTGAGAAGACCCAGTAGTGATGCCCTACCTTACAGAGAGAGTACCATATATACTTTGGTTTACTGTGCCTGCTAGGTAGCCTCTGTCTTCTAGTAATAGTATTGGAATCTTCATATCAGGTCCTGGTACATGAACATATTCCATCAAATTTAAGCCCACTTACATATAACTAATTAGCTGTTAGAACCTACAACATAACATCTACTTAACTTTATAGTTTCCATATTCATACAGGGCAAGTGTCTTGTTCTGCTATAATTTGCTCCCATTAAGGTCCACATACACATGGATGGCTAGGTGCTGGACCTTCACAAGAGTCCCTCTCATACATCCAAATGTATGGCACAATAAGGTAAATGATAGTTCCTACTGTATATCCCTTCCTCAAGAGCTGCAGCCCTCATAATCAGATAGGTACCAGCTCCTACTAGGTACCAACTTTCTTATAACAAAAACACATATAAAGATATGTAATTAACACACAGCATGCTAACTTATTTGTGATTTCTGTTGTCAAGAAGATAAACCTTTACTGCTTAAAAGGAAAGCATTTAATTGGATGGCTTAGAACATCAGATGTTTAGTCTAGTATCATCATGGCAAGACATGGTGGCATGAGGACAGACAAGTTGCTGAAGAAGGAGCTGAGAGTAGGTAAGTGCTACATCTTGATCCTGCAGACAACTGCAAGGAGCATAAGACACTGAGCATGCCTTGAGCACATATGTGACCTAAAAGGCCACATCCATAAATCACACTTCCTCCAACATGACCACACCTACTCCAACAAAGGCATGTGTCTGCTACTAATTGTGGTATTGAAGGCAATCCTAGGTTCATATACATAGATTAATGCAATGGAATCTACATGCCGTCATTCATGGATACGTCTGACATGCCTGGCCTCAATGGCTTTCCTTAGTTGGGGAGGGAGTATCATTAATGCCTTTTTATCTACAGGGAACACTGAAGCCACAAACATATAGCTGATTCCACCAATTTCTGATGCTTGCTGAGGCTGGAAACTGGCCCTCTTTTTATATTACCTAGTAACCACCTTTCTGTTTTCCATAGTTTTGTTCACTGCCTATACTTGGCTGTTCTGCCATTTACTCTGTAGATAGGGCTTGCTTAAATCTCAGAGTTCCACCAGCCTCTATTTACTGGAGTTGTCATTGAATGTGCACCCTTACAACAGGTTCTAAGCTTTAAATCCTATTAACCAGTTGAAACTTAACTGGGTGGGATCTTTCCCTGAGAGGACCACTCCCTTTATCCCATGTCTTAATATTTTTATCTCCTTAAATAGAGGATTTAACTCCAGTCCACTTTCTGGTGCTCTTGTTCTGCATGAATTCTACAACAAAAGTATCTTTCTTACTCAGATTGCTACTTTTCCTCATAAATTGTCATTACAGTTTTCATTAATATTGGCATGGAAGAGTCAATACTAGACTGTTTTGAGATTTCTTGTGCTAAAGGGATTACTGCAAAACTCCACAGGCTAGGCTCAGGAAGACTCCTCAGACAAGGGCAAACAGAAGCCATAGTCCTCACCAAAATATCACCAGAAACATCTGTAGGCCACATATTAACATTCTTCTCCTCTGAAAGCTCTTGATCTAGGCTGCCAAACAGATTGAATCAAACTCAGCTCCACTATCTTCTTGCTTCTACTAGTATGGTCCATAAGCAGCACTTGAATATTTCAAGTGCCTAGGTCGATATTCTTTCTTTTTATTTTAAAGTAGGATCTGCCTCTCAAATTAAGGTCAATAGTAGCCTGGAACTCATTGGCACAGGAAATATTTCTGAACACAACACCATTAGCACACATACCAAGATCAATAATTAGTAAAATGAACCTCATGAAACTGAGATTTATCCCAGCAAAGGACATAGTTATTCAGACAATTTGGAAGAGTATAGATTGGTACAAACATTTCACTAACTACACATCCAACGGAAGGATAATATTCACAATTTACAAAGAGAATTCTTTGTAACTATATATTAAAAAAAAACAATGTCCCTCCAAAAAAAATGAGGAACAAACTCTACTGAAAATTTTCAAGAGGAAACACAAATGAATGTGAAATACTGAAAGAAATGTTCTGCAATCCTGCATAATTAATGGACGCCCCAATCAGGTTGAGCACCTCATGTGGGCGGAATCATGATCCAGATGCAGTGCTGTGAGTCCATTGCCCCAAAACGACTCCATCTACAAGCTGCAGGAGAACATGGAGAAGCTGCTTCTGGGGAATCAGATGATGCCCCAAAAAGTGCAATTCCTGCCAGCCCCTGATATGGAGATGCTGAAGCTTCAAACCGCACTCCTTGCCCTGTTAGGAGACTCATTCTGTGGGGTGGGGTAGGGATGAAATAAAATGGTAATTTGGTGCTTCCTATAGGTTCCATACATACAAGTAGAGCTTGGAAAGTCTTGGAGAGTCCATCATCATGGGAAGATAGGTGGATGGCAGCCTGAAACTCACATGGCACATTCCACAATCCCTCCAAGACCTAACTAGACATAAAATCCCACTGATTCTGGGCAACAGCAAGATAGCCCAAGTAAATTCAAGTCATGCTCTAGTATTTCTGTTAAATAGAAAGCAAAACCTGTCAATTGATGGTGTCTTATGCCTTTAATCCCAGAATTCTTGAGGAAGAGGTACCCATATCTCTATGAGTTCAAGGTCAATTTGAATTTCCAAAAGAGCTCCAGGATAAGCAGAGCTGATAAACAGAAAACATCTCTCAAAAAACAAACAAACAAACAAACCAAAAACTGAAAAACAGAAAAAAATGAAAGGAATGAAAAAGAAAACAGGAAAAATCTAATGATTAATTACATTAAATATAATAGAATGTAAAACACATTGGGCAGAATAATATGCTGTGTAACACAATGCAGTTTTCCAATGTCATTAAGAATTGAATGCAAAGGGCTGGACATATGGCTCAGAGTTTAAGAGTACTGACAGCTCTTCCACTGGTCCTGAGTTCAACCACATGGTGGTTCACAACCATCTGTTATGAGATCAGGTGCCCTCTCCTGGTGTGCAGATATACATGGAAACAGAATGTTGTATACATAATAAATAAATGAAAACTGAAAAAACATGAACTGAGTGGAATCTGAAAGTCTCACATCTTCAAATTAACTCAGGATGCAGAGTTAGGGAGTGAAATAGTTCATAGTCTCAAGGACAAGCCCAATGATGGACTTCTGCCTTTGTGATGGTATTTTTTCCTGTCAAATTGAGTACATTTCTAATAAACTACATCCCAGTCATGAAAGGCACATGTGTAGAGATTAGTTTTGATTAATTTGCAGTGGATAAAGAGGAGGGAAATATCCCTTATTTGAGGAAATAGAGGTGTGAGGACACACACCTTTAATCTGGATCTTGAGGCCAGAAGACACACCTTTATTATGGCCATGCCTACTGCTGTATGACGATTTAAGCATGGGGAACAGGTGGCTTTTTGCTCATTTGCCACTTGCCCTTGCCTTGTAAGCAAGTGTATACCTTCACTGGAATTACAATCTGTTTCTTTGGTGTTCCAGCATATAGTGAAGATAAGGCAACAGACTGAAACTTTGGACTGAGAAACTCCTGCATTTTTGACTGCAGAAGGTAAATCACTACAATAAATTTTAGAATGGGAGTGGGGGATTGTATCATTGTCTAAGACACTCTGTTCCTATAGAGAACCCTGACTGATACAGTCACCCAGTCTCTATAACATGAAGTTCCCCAAATAAGCCAAAAACCCATGCTCAAAGCCTAACACTGTAGGACATTTCTCATTCAAACTATTGCAGGGGTTCAGGTCATAATATCTCAGGCTGTTGAGCACTTGGTTTCTAGTAGTTTCTGCTGTGTGGAAAGCCGTGGAATACATAGAAGTGAAGGAACTAATCAATTAGATTTAACACAAGGGGGTTGTTTCCCAGTTTCATGGTTTTCCATCCTGGGATTTATGTTTGGTTTTTCCTATTTAAATTTACGATGTCATTTTTGTTTTAGGGTTAATATATTCCTTATTTTCTGTTTCTTCATTCTTAAATATCTAATATTCAATTATGGATATTAAGTCTCCTATATCCTTTGGATTCTTTTTTCCTGTATTAAAACTTATTTATTTATATGTCACAGATGCCAAATTTGGTCATACCATTTCCATGCATGCCTGCTCTCTACTTCGATCATATTCTTAAGCCCTATTTCCCTCCTTCCAGCATATCATTGCATATGAAACTATGACTTTGACCATAGCTCAGTTGGCTGCTACCTCATGACCCAGAGAATACAAAATATGTCTAATTTCAATTGTGTATCTGTTGTTTTTATGGGAAACTATATATATTTCTAACTACATTCACTAGAACACAATGGTTTACCAGTCACTGTGCTCAATGTGGTATCTTCCCCAGACACTCCACCTTTGCCATGCTAATGCTCAGTTTGTTTACTTTGAAGTCCAATCATGTGCCTGGGTGAGGCTTTTATTATTGTGAATGAAAGGATCTGTAGTGACTTGCTGAGAAGGCTGTGAAGTATCAAGGTTTTTCACTAAAGACATTTTCACCTGTTTTTTTTTTTTGGCTTTTTCGAGACAGGATTTCTCTGTGTAGCTTTGGAGCCTATCTTGGCACTCACTCTGGAGACCAGGCTGGCCTGGATCTCACAGAGATCCTCCTGCCTCTGCCTCCTGAGTGCTGGGATTAAAGGCGTGTGACACCAATGCCCGGCTCACCTATGTATATTTAGGAATGGTGATTATAATTTATTTTCATGCTTATTTGCTTGCGGTCTCCAGGTAATACTGGCACAAGAATCAGTTTGGAGATATTAATTTCTTTTCCCTTTCAAGAAATATACTCTGTAACATTGGTGTTTGCCTTAGGGTTTCTATTGCTGCAACTAAACACCATGACCAAAAAGAAAGTTCAGAAGGAAAGGGTATTCAGCTTAGTCTTCCGAGATTTTTGTTTATCTATATAGAAAATCAGGACAGGAACTCAAACAGAGCAGGTTCTTTGATGCAGGAGCTGATGCAGAGGCCATGGAAGGGGACAGATTAATGGCATGATACTCTATTTTAGTGTAGAAACTAGGACAACAAGTCAAAGTAGATAGAACAACACTCACCTTACCTGGCCACTCCCCCATTGATTACTACTTGACAAAATTCCTAGGAGCTCTATCTCATGGAGGCATTTCCTCAAATGGGGTCCATTCCACTCTGAAGACTGTAGCTTGTATTAAGTTGACACACAAATGCCTCCAAAGTTTTGATAGATTTGGGGAATCCACTTGGCCTGGGATCTACCTTGTTTAGAGCCATTTTCTTGCCAGCCATTCTTGTTGACTATGACTCATATGTTTATGTGGTTTGCATTTATCTGAATTCAATATTCACACATGTATAGGAATTCCTTTCACACTTTCAAATTTCCTATGGATTTGATGGTTGAAACATCCCTGAAAAAGCCTCTAGGTTCCAATTTGATTAGGACTTCTCCTTACTTTTCCTATTATTATTTTCATATCCTGTGTCTATTGATCTGTTTGGGTCAAGGTTTTATATTTTGATGCATTCTTGATAATGACCTCGTCAATGTTTTGTTGTCTTTTTCATGTTCATAACAGTGATTCCAGCTTTGATCTTTGAAATGAATTCTCCTATAGTGCTTTGTGGTTGGGTTCTTCTTCTATTTGCATATCATTGAAGTGTGTCAATAAGTTTTTTGGGCTCTCTCTGATTACATAATAAAGAATTGATAGCACTAAATGCCCATCCTAAATTACTTTAATTTTTGTTTCCCTCATTGTTTTCTCCAGGAATTGCCCACAAGATAAAGTGGTTGAAATTGTGGCAAATATCATGGCCAGCCCCATGGAAGAGGACATCCTTGAAATTGATGTTAGAATCTTTAAATCTCTAGGCTGTGGTTCATTTGGGGAGGTGAAGCTTGCCTGCTACCTTTCTACAAATACAATGGTTGCTGTCAAGGTGCTAGAGAAGACGCACAATACTGTGCATGACATCATCTCTAAAGTAGAGATCCTTCAGGCTTTGGAACACAGAAATATAGTTCGATTTTTCCATGTCATGGACACACTAAAATTGACTTATGTGGTCATGGAATATGTTGCAGGAAAAGATCTGGCAATGATGATAAGGGACACAGGCTACCTAAATGAGAAGAAGGCTAGACCAATATTCCTATAGGTTGTGTCAGCAGTGCACTTTCTACACAAAAGACACATTGCCACATCGTGATATTAAATTGGAGAATATCCTTATTGACAGAGCTGGAGACATCAAGCTTTGTGACTTTGGAATGGCAATTCAGCTCAAGGAGAGGCAGATGTTGAAGAGGGTTTGTGGCTCTTTGTTGTATATGGCTCCAGAGATCTTGGCTAGGAATACATATGATGGGCTGGCAGTTGATATGTGGAGTTTGGGAGTGGTCCTATATGTACTGGTCACAGGAAAATTTCCTTATGTAGCATTCACAATTCAACATATGAACAGACTCATTACCAACACAAAGTATCCGATTCCCTACCACCTGTCAAAGCGCTGTCGCAAAATCATTGCACAATTACTCACGATACCCAGCCAACATAGGATAACAATTTGTCAGCTCCTGGAAAGAAGATGTCTGGGTGAAATGAAAGAGGATGTAGAAACTGTAAGTAAAGAAATGCTTCCAAGTATCATAGAGACTATGTGTAGCATTGGCTATACCTGTGAAGATATTGTATCATCACTAAGACACTGGCAGCCAAATAATAAAGTAACAGCAACTTTCAACATTCTGAAACACAAATACAACAATGGGGACAGTCATGAGCCAAATGGGAAACTGTGGTTAAACAGCAGACCTGTAGGTGCTGTTCACCCCCTTCTCCCATTGAAGAGGGCGGGTAGTGAACCAGCCATTCCAAACTTTAGAGAATCTGGGAAAGGTGATTTTAAGGAATATGGTGTGGAAGGAAGAGGCAAGAGATACCAAAGCTGTAACATGCTTACCAAATACTCCTGCTTGGATCCAATGTCAATTCAGATGAAGTAGTTCCTCAAGGATGAATCCTGAAGGCTAATGTTATTCATAGTGTGACCAGGGACACTGCAATAAACTTGAATTCTGTGGACAGCCTGCCTTGTGATTTCTCCTCGTGTGAATCAGTTCTCAGCATGGACTTCTCAACAGAGCAACCATTCTTGGAACCCAATGTGCACAATGACCAGCCCTGCATTGGAACCACAACCTCTGGATCCAGTCCATTCAGGGCCTGGAAACTGATAAGGAAGCAAATTCCCCATGTACTCAGAGCACTATGCTTTGGTTCTGAAGGAATTCATGGTGAATCCTTGATGCTCATGTAAGCACAAAGAAAAGAGAGCACAGTATATGTCATAAGAGACCCATTTTCTTTGGCCACCAAGATTTTCTCCATTGTATTTTGACTATGTTATTTTAATAAATAACTCTTTGAAAATGACAAGAATCCACAAGAAGGCCCCATCTATGATTCCTAATAATAATGGAGAGGATATCTGAACTGGCCTACCCCAACAATCACCATAGATCCATCATCTTGTAATTGATAGAACCAGATGCAGAGATCCACACCAAGCTCCATGCCAAGCTCCAGAAATCCAGTCCAAGTGAGTGTAGGGAATATATGATCCAGGTAGTTCAACATCATGATGGAGAAATCTACACAGACAGATGACGCCAAGCTAGTGGAAACTAATGGACACTAGACTTAACTAATGGCCCAACCTAGGATCTCTGTATGTGCAAAACAGTTGTGAAAATGGGAGTATCTGTGGATCTCTGGCCTTAGTACAGGGACATAACCTTGATAGATGATCTAGCTTTTGGAGCACATTCCCTATGTTGTGATGCCATGCTCAGCCTTAAAACAAGGGGTAGGGTCTTTTTACTGCCCCTACTTAATATGCTGGAATTTGTTAATTCCTCATGGGAGCCCTTACTTTGAGAAGCAGTGGACTGGGGTTATCAAGGGGTGAGGTAAGGGTGGGCAGGTGGGAGAACTGAGTTTGGAATGTAAAATGTAAATTAAAACAATAAAAAGTTAAAAAAATGCAGTGCACTATTGTCTGACAATGTGTTAATACAGATCTCCAGCATGGGATCCTATTTCCACCTTTCATCTGGCATCATCTCCACCATCCCACTGATAAACAAGGACTATGCATCTGCACTGCTCAGCTTCATGCAGCACATACCTAAGCCAAGTAATGCCAAGCCAGCTCTGCTAGGGGACATCTGAGTCTGCACGACTGCTCATGGGATCTAAACTTACTGGGAGTAAACACAAACAGATACTACCAAGGCCCCAGTAACTGCCAGCCTCCATCAACAAGACCAGGAGAGACATCAGAGTATTGGATCTGTTTGCATATAACAGAAAGGAACCTTGTTCCCATACCAAACAGGAGAGAACTCCTTGTACACCCACCAGAGGAAAGGATGGGAAGAAGACAATATAAAAACAAATTTAACAACAGATAAAAACTTACACCACCCAAATTTGGGGACACTGCACCATCTGAACATCACAACGCAGATGAAGAAGAATAGAATGACCTTAAAAACATCTTCATGAAAATGAAAGGGGGCCTAAAAGAGGATACAAGAAAATCCTTTAAAATGGAAGAAAAACAAACCAAAAATGCAAGAAATCAACAAATCTCTCAAGGGAATGGTTGAAGAAGTAAAAATTGAAAGAGACACAATAAAGAAGGCACAATCTGCAGGAAGGCTGGAAATAGAAAAGCTGTTTAAGCAATCAGTAACTGCAGCTGCAAGTATAACCAACAGAATACAAGACATGGAAGACAGAATCACAGGAGTTGAAGATACAATAGGAGAAAAAGACTCATTCACCAAAGAAAATCTTAAGTCCAAGAAATCCCTAGGCAAAAATATCCAGGAAATATGGGTCACCATGAAAACACCAAACCTAAGAATGATATGTATAGAAGAAGGTAAAGAAACCCAACTCAAAGGTTCAGAAGACATATTCAACAAAATCATAGAAGGTAAGTTTCCCAATGTAAACAAAGACATGCCAATAGGAAAGAACAAGACACCTACAGAACACCAAATACAGTGGACTCCTAAAATTGTCTCTTCACCACATAATAATCAAAACCAAAATCATACAGAATAAAGAAAGATTATGAAGAGCAGCAAAGGTAAAGGTCAAGTAGCATATAAAGGCAAATATATCAAAATTATGCATGCCTATTACATGGAAACTCTGAAAGTCACAAGTTCCAGGATAAATATTCTTGCTAGAGTATGAGACCATTGATGCGATCCCAGACTACTATAATCAGAAAAGTTTTCAATCAATATACAGGGAGAAACAAGGTATTTCATGACTAAACCAGATTCAAACAATACATATCCACCAATCCAGTACTACAGAAAGTTCTGGAAGGAAAACTACAAGCCCAGGAAGATCATTACAACCATTAAAATATAGGCAATAGATAATCCCATTCTTCCAACAGCCAAAAAATGGGGTGGAAATCCACACACACTTCCACAAGCAACCACCAAATTTAAAACAAACAAAAACAAACAATCATTGTTCATTAATATCCATCAATATTAATTACCTTAACTTGCCTATAAAAAGTCACAGGCTAGCAGAATAGATAAGAAGACAGAATTCATCTTTCTGCTGCATATAACAAATACACCTCAACTTCAAAGACAGAAAGTACCTACGGAAAAGATTTTCCAATCAAATGGACCCAAGAGACAAGCTGGGGTAGCAATCGTAATATCCAACAAATTAAACTTGAAGGTAAAATCAATCAAAACAGATGAAGGAGGTCACTTCCTACTATAACAGAAGAAATCCATCAGGATGAATTAATTCTTTCTGAACATTTATGCCCCCAATACAAAGGCATCATATTAGTAAAAGAAATATTACTAAAATGCAAATCACACATAAAACCTCACACAGTTATATTGGCACACTTCAATACCCCACTGTCACCACTAGAAAAGAACACCAGACAGAAATTAACAAGAAACAAAGGAACTACTGGAAGTTATGGCCCAATTTATTTTAACAGACATCTGTAGAACATTCCATCCAAATATAAAAGAATATTCCTTCTTCCCAGCACCACATGGAGGCTTCTCTAAATTTGACCACATACTGGTCAACATAGCAAACATTAATAGGCACAAAAATTAAAATAACACACTTTATCTTATCTGACCACCATGCTTCAAAGTTAGAATTCAACTACAAGACAAATTGCAGGAAACCTTCAAACACTTGGAAATTGAATAATACCCAAAAGCAACATTATGGGGTCAAGGAAGAAATAAAAAAGCAATTAAAGATTTCCTAGAATTCAATGAGAATGAGGACACAACATACCTACACTTATGGGAAACTTTGAAAGCAGTGCTAAAAGGAAAGTTAATATTACTAAGTGCCCACATGAAGAAACTGGAGAATAGTCATATTAGAGAATTAACAGCACAACTGAAAGCTCCAGAACACAAAGAAGCCAACATACCCCAGAGGAGTAGATGCCATGAAATAATCAAATTGAGGGCCCAAATCAATAAAGTAGAAATTAGGAAAACAATACCAAGAATCAGTTTAACAAAGAATTTGTTCTTCGAGAAAATCAAACAAAATAGACAAACATTTATTGAAAGTTACCAAATGGCAGAGTGAACATTCAAATTAATAAAATCAGAAAGGAAAGGGGGACAAAAAACAGACATTGAGGAAATTTAGAGAATCTTCAGGTCATAATTTGAAAATCTGTATTTCTCAAAATTTGAAAACCTAAAGAAATGGATAATTTTAAGCCGGACATTGGTGGTGCACACCTTTAATCCCAGCACTCCGGAGGCAGAGGCAGGCATATCTCTGTGAGTTTGAGGCCAGCTGGGTCTCCAGAGCAAGTGCCAGGATAGGCTCCAAAGCTACATCTCCTGTCTCGAAAAACCAAATAAATAAATAAATAAATAAATAAATAGAAATGGATAATTTTCTGGATAGATTTCACATCACAAAATTAAATAAAGATCAGATAAGCAACTCAAATAGACCTGCAACCAT
>NC_048602.1:14020238-14074672 GCF_003668045.3 Cricetulus griseus | reverse complement strand
GGTAACGACAGGTCTATATGTTAATTTCTCAATTTGTCTTTGTAGGATGGGTGTTTTGTTCCTTTGTTTTTCTTTAATCTCTGATCTTCTGTATGTTGTGGCATGATGTCCAGCAGTAGTTGGGACACAGCAATGAAAGAAGCTGGAAGACTGGATATAGAGTATCGAGAATCAAGAAATGAGAGGAATCCCTGGGAAGGTTGCCTACCTGGAGTTTGTGAGGAACTCTGGTAGAGCAGATACCTGTACTGGAGTTTGAGGCCAGGAAAAAGGAAAAGAAGGGGTATGTGATTGATGGTAGGGTAGGAAGCAATGAAAAATGGGGAAAGTCTGCAGGCAGGTGTCCCACCTGCAGTTTGGTGACTGAAGTTTTTCTAGTATTTTTGAGACATATGCCTAGACTCATTTCATAAAAGACATGACAAATGTTTCATTTACAACCTGCATAGGAAGTCCTTTCTATTGACAAGTGAGCCAAAGAAATGGGACAGAGAATGCTGAACTCAGTGCTCACAGTGTGGGTAATTCATTCCTGAAAGCCACATAACAGTCTCTTTTATGATCCGGACTGTATCAGAGATTTCCTCACTTTGATGTAACACACATGAATAATCCTTTCAACAATATATTTTAAATACCCTGGTTTAATCACAATATTGTTTGTTATGATAGTGTAGATGAAAAATTATTAGATTACTGTATGGGAACATAGAATTTGGGCTAATCAAATCAGTGTTGCAACAACATGAGTAAACTTATTAGGCTCTATCACATCAGCTCTCTAACTCTAGGTCAGTTTCCCACTGTGGCTCAAAAGACCCTTTCACAGATGTAGCATATCACATATCCTGTATAGCAGATATTTACATTAGGATTCCTGACATTAGCAAAATTAAATTGTGGAGTAGAAAGTAAATAATTTTATGGTTGGAGGTCAACACAAGAGGAGGGACTGTATTAAAGGGCCAAAGCTGTAGGAAAGTTAAAAACCAGTAATCTATAACTAACTGTTATATTTTTAATTTGATATGCTGACTGGTGAATCCCAAGCTGGTGATGTTGTTTTGTAATAATAGTAATATATACTACTTTTAGGATATGTAACCTGCTTGAAAGAAATGAATTTATGAGTCGTACTTAAGTTTTATAGCTGTCAGTAATTTCTATATGATCTGACACTGACCACAGACCCAATTTTGGAGCTATACACATAAAACTTATCCCATGTCTTTCTCTTCATCATGGAATATTTCTCCTAGAGTTGTAAGATAGAATGTACTTTTCATTCCTTGCATCATCTGTTGTTAGGTAATTATTTGCTTCAAAGAGGCCATAATTAAAACAACTCCCTCATGCTCCTTTTGGGGACAGAAGTACATATGTGTAGTACTAATTTTAAATCTAATTTTCACTGTCAAGACTCATAGAAAAGACAGTCACTAGTGGCAAGTCAGTGCCAGATACCAGATTTACCAAACTATTTAGTCTTATGTTTCCAGTGGAACTGTAGTTGCAGATAGTTGTGTCCTCTCATGTGGGTGGTGGGAACCAACTGTGACCTCTTGAAGGATCCACAGTGCTGTTAACCAATAAGCAAAATCTTTCCAGCTCCTCTAATCTGCTGCCGATAAACAAAAATAGAACACAGTACACTGGATGTAGGAGGACCATGGGGCATTCTTTGAGGAAAGATGTAGCCACATTCCAGAGCTGACCAAAAAGAGACAGTTTATCTACTACAGGGCTGTAGGAGTGCGGAAACCTGAGTTCTCTGTATCCCAACCAATTTCATCATGAGCTAAAGATGCTGTATACGGAGTTCGATGTTTCCACGATTGATCTGCTGGGTTTTCTCTTGTCTTTTGTCATTTTTTTCCTTGCCATCCTCTAATTCTTTCATTTTGGAGTGGGAATGTTTATTCTTTGGCAATTTGTGAGTAATACATCACAGTCTCAGTTAAGGGTTTTGCATAGTTTGGTCAGACTAAGTGTAGCTGTAGTTCTAGCTAGAGCAATAAGTCAAGAAAAGGGTATCAAGGGGATACAAATTGGAAAGGAATAAGTGAAACTTTCACTATTTGCAGATGATATGATAGCCTACATAAGTGACCTAAAAACATTACCAGGGAACTCCTACAGTTCATAAACACCTTCAGCAAAGTAGCAGGATACAAAATTAACTCCAAAAAAATGAGTAGCCATCCTATATAAAGATGATAGATGCAGTGAGAAAGAAATTAGAGAAACATCATCCTTCACAATATCCACAAACAACAAAAAATATCTTGGAGTAACCCTAACCAAAAAAGTGAAAGACATATACAGTAAGAACTTTGAATATTTAAAGAAAGAAATTAAAGAAGATTCCAGAAAATGGAAAGACCTCCCATGATCTTAGATAGGTAGGATATGCATAGTAAAAATGGCAATCTTGCCAAAAGCAATCTAAATTGCCATCCATGACTTCAAGTTCTATTATAGAGGCATAGTCCTGAAAAGATCTCGGTATTGGCACAAAAGTAGACAGATAGAACAATGGAATCAAATTGAAAACCCTGGTATTAACCCCCACAATACGAAAAACAGATTTTTGACAAAGAAGCTAAATTTATACAATGGAACAAAGAAATCATCTTGAACAAATACTGCTTGAACAACTGCATTCGGGCATGCAGATGGTTGCAGATAGAATCATATTTATCACCATGCACAAAACTTAAGTCCACATGGCTCAAAGACCTCAACAAAAATCCAGGCACACTGAACCTTCTAAAGAGAAAGAGGTAGATAAGCTTGAACAAAATGTTACAGGAGTATGCTTCCTGATTATAACACCAGTAACAGAAACATTGAGATGTAAAACTAATAAATGGGACCTCCTCAACCTGAGAAACTTCTGGAAGGCGAAGGACAGAGAAAGTAAGACAAAACGTCAGCCCCCAGATTGGGACAAGATGTTAACCAACACAACATTTGACAGAAGACTGATTTCTAAAATATACAATGAACTCTAGAAGCTAGCCACCAAAACATCAATCAATTAAATTAAATAGTGGCGTGCAGAACTAAATAGGAATTCTCAGAAAAGGAATCTGAAATGGCTGAAAGACACTAAAGAAAGTGCTCAAAATCCTTTGCCATCAGAGAAATGCAACTCAAAACAACTCTGACATGCGATTTACACTAGCCAGAATAGCTGAAATAAAAAAAAATGATAATCTATGATGGAGAGGATGTGGAGAAATAGGAACACTCCTCCATTGCTGGTGTTCAAACTTATAAGTCCACTTTGGAAATCAGTGGTTGCAGAGGAAAATGGGGATCAGTCTAACTCAAGATCCAGAAATTCCTCTCTAGGGAATATGCCCAAATAATGCACATTCATACAACAAGCTAATGTGTTCAACATGTTCATCACGACATTGGTTTTAATAGCCAGAACCTGGAAGCAACCTAGATGTCCCTCAACTGAAGAATGGCTAGAGAAAATATGGTACATTAACACAATGGAGAACTACTCAGTGGAAAAAAGCAAAGGAATCATGAGATTTACAGGCAAATGGATGGAACTAGAAGACACCATCCTGAGTGAGGTAATCCTGTCACAAAAAGACAAACATGGTATGTACTCACTCATATATGAATTTTAGACATATAACAAAGGATTACCAGCCTACAATCCTTTTCACCAAAGGAACTAGAAAACCTGAAGGACTCTAAGAGAAAAATGCATGGTCCCTGGAGAATTGGAAGGGCCAGGATCTCCTAAGCTAATTCAGAACATGAGGGTAGGGGAGAGGGAGCTGGCAGAATGTAAGGAGGAGAAGAGGAAAGGAGAGGAAGAAATGGTGGAGCAGAAAGTTTGAGTTGCAGAGGGGTGGAGGAAAGCAGGATGAGAGTTGTCATAAGAGAGGGAGCCATTATAGGTCCAAGGAGAGATCTAGTAGTAGTGAGATTTCCATGGATCTTCAAGGATGACACCAACTGACAATTTAGGCAATTGTGGACAGGCTACCCTAAATGCCCTTCCCCTATCATGAGATTGATGACTACTTTATATGCAATCCTAGAGCCCTCAACCATTGGCTGATGGAACCACAGGCAGACATCCACTGCTATACACTGAACTGAACTCTGGAACTCTGTTGCAGAGAGGGAGGAATGAAGATTACAGGGGTCTTGACCTGGGTGGTGAAACCCACAGAAACAGCTGGCCTGAACAAGGGAGAGCAAATGGACCCCAGACTGCTGTCTGGGAGGCCAGCACAGGACTTATCCAGAACCCAGAAGGTTGATGTCAATGAGGAGGCCTCGGGTCTCTATGGGGCCCCTGGTAGTGGATCAGTATTATTTTCTGGTGTAAGAAGAGATTTGAGAGCTCATTCCACATGAAGGGATGCTCTTTCAGCAAGGACGCATGGGAGAGGGCTTGGCCCAGCCAGGGATGATAAGGTCGACTTTTAGGAGCCTCCATGGAGGGCCCTACCCCCCCTGGGGAGCAGAGTGGGGATAGGGAGGGAGATGGGAGACTGGGAAGGAGGGGAGAGTGAGTGAGAAGTGACTTACATGTGAAGCAAGCTTGTTCCTAATTTGAACTAAAAAAAAGGAAAATTCATAGCACTAAACATCCATCCTAAAATTGTGTTAAATTTGTTTTTAGTATTGTTCCCCAGGAATTGCCAACAAGATAAAGTGGTTTAAATTGAGGCAAACATTATGATCTGTCCCTTGGAAGTGGATAGCCTTGAAAAGGATTTAGGAATCTTAAAATCTCTTGGCTTTTCTGCAGGATGGGAGTTGAGGTTTGCCTGCCACCTTCCTACAAATACAGAGGTTGATGTCAATATGCTTGAGAAAAGCCACAATGCTGTGGCTGGCAACATCTCTGAAGTAGAGATGCTTCAGTCTTTGGAACACAGAAACATAGTTCAATCTTTTTCATGTCATTAACACACTGAAAAAGACTTATTTGGTCTTGGAGTATGTTGCAGGAAAGGATTTGGAGATGTTCCTCATGGATATGGCTTATCTCTAGGAGGAATAATCTATACTAATTTTCCAACAGCTAGTGTCAGCAGTGCACTACCTCCACAATATACACATTGCACACCGTGATATTTAAATGGAAAATATGCTTGTTGATCATGAAGGAAACATCAAACTTTGTGACTTTGGAATGCCAACTCAGCTAGCAGAGGTGCAGGAGGTCTGTGGCACCTTGATCTATATGGCTCCAGAGATCTTGGCAGGGAAAAACCATGATAACCTGGCAGGCGATTTGTGGAGCCTGGGAATTCTCCTATATGTACAGGTCACAGGATATTTTCCATATGTACAAACCACTGCTCAGGCTGTGTACAGGCTCATTAGTCACACAAAGTTAGCCATCAGTTGTCAATACCCTCTCATACCATCATTGCCCAATTATTACAGTCCCCCCAGGCATAGGATAACAATACGTGAAGTTCTGGAAAGAAGATGGCGGCGCCACAAAAAAGAGCATGTAGAACCTCAAAGTAAAGAAATCCTTCCCAGGATTAAAGAGACTATGAAAACTATTAACTATACCTGTGAAGAGGTTTCATTATCCCTGACACCAAGGAAACCATAAAATGAATTAACAGCAACTTAAAATATTCTGTAACACAAATTGAGGTGTGATGACAGCCATGATGAAAAGGAGACCATTGGTTAATCAGCAGTCCTGTTTGTGTTCTTCCCCCACTTCTCCCCTGGAAGAGGAGGCCCAGTGAACCAGCTTTTCCAACAGTTGTAGAAAGGTGGGAAGAGTCTCTTTCAGGAGGAGGGTGTGGAAGGAAGGGGCAAGTGATGGTAAAGCTATATCAAGCTCAACAAATACTCCTGCCTCGAGCTGAGGCCAAGATCTGATGAAACCATCCTAAAAGGAGGTGTCCTGGTGGCTAATGTCATCAACAGTGCCAGTGGGAACACTGCAGTCAACATGAATTCTCTGGACAGCCTTGAGGTCATCTCTCCTCATAGGAATCATCCCAGAATGGATCACCCACCAGGTTTCTGAACATGGATTTCTCCACAGATCCATGTGACTCAACGTGAATAATGACCAAGGCCAGTTCGGGCCCCCAACCTCTAGATACAGGCTATTCAAGGACTGGAACCTGGTGAGCAAGAAAATTTCCAAAATACTGAGGTCACTGTTCTTGTCTGTGGACCACAAAACAGTGAGGCCTGGATCCTCATGTAAGCTACTATGAAAAGACTGGATAGTACAATGTATAAGAGACCCATTTTATTTAGCCACCTACAAGTTATACTCCCTGAATTTTAACCATGTTACTTTGAAAAATACCATTTTGTAAATGACAAATGTACCACCTCTGGGCACTGGCTTGCTATCTATCCCCTACAGACAAAGCCACACACAAATACACACACACACACACACACACACACACACACACACACACACACAGCAATGCATGAACACAACTTGGTATCAGGGATTACTAGGTTTAGGTTCAAAACCCACCCAGAAACATACTATCTCTACACAAAGACCACAAATACATGTATGTCTGTGTGGGTTCTTGCTAGGTATTCCATTTTAGCATGTCAAAAAACACCTCCCTTCTGCTCTCTCCTCTTCTCTCTCACACTTTCTCTACACATACACTCACAAACACACAGAGAAACCCTGTCTTGAAAAACCAAAAAAAAAAAAGATAGGTGAGAAGACCCAGTAGTGATGCCCTACCTTACAGAGAGAGTACCATATATACTTTGGTTTACTGTGCCTGCTAGGTAGCCTCTGTCTACTAGTTATAGTATTCCAATCTACATATCAGGTTCTGGTACATGACCCTATTCCATCAAATTTAAGCCCACTTACATATAACTAATTAGCTGTTAGAACCTACAACATAACATCTGCTTAACTTTATAGTTTCTATATTCATACAGGGCAAGTGTCTTGTTCTGCTATAATTTGCTCCCATTAAGCTCCACATACACATGGATGGCTAGGTGCTGGACCTTCACAAGAGTACCTCTCATACATCCAAATTTGATTATGGCACAATAAGGAAAATGATAGTTCCTATTGTGTATCCCCTCCTCAAGAGCTGCAGCCCTCATTACCTGATAGGTTCCAGCTCCTACTAGGTACCAACTTTCTAATAACAAAAACACATATAAAGATATGTTAATTATCTCACAACATGCTAACTTATTTGTGATTCATATTGTCAAGAAGATAAACCTTTAATGCTTAAAAGGAAACCATTTAATTGGATGGCTTAGGGCATCAGATGTTTAGTCTAGTATCATCATGGCAAGACATGGTGGAATGAGGACAGACAAGGTGGTGAAGAAGGAGCTGAGAGTAGGTAAGTGCTACATCTTGATCCTGCAGACAACTTCAAGGAGCATAAGACACTGAGGATGCCTTGAGAACATATGTGACCTAAAAGGCCACATCCATAAAGACACACTTCCTCCAACATGACCACACGTACTCCAACAAAGGCATGTTTCTGCTACTAATTGTTGTATTGAAGGCAATCCTAGGTTCATATACATAGATTCATGCAATGGACTCTATGTGCTGTCATTCATGGATACCTCTGACATGCCTGGCCTCAATGGCTTTCCTTAGTTGGGGAGGGAGTATCAATAATGTCTTTTTATCTACAGGGAACACTGAAGCCACAACCATATAGCTGATTCCACCAATTTCTGCTGCTTGCTGAGGCTGGAAACTGGCCCTCTTTTTATATTACCTAGTAACCAGCTTTCTGTTTTCCATAGTTTTGTTCACTGCCTATACTTGGCTGTTCTGTCATTTACTCTGTAGATAGGGCTTGCTTAAATCTCAGAGTTACACCAGCCTCTGTTTACTGGAGTTGTCATTGAATGTGCACCCTTACAACAGGTTCTAAGCTTTTAATTACTATTAACCAGTTGAAACTTAACTGGGTGGTATCTTTCCCTGAGGGGACCACTCCCTTTATCCCATGTCTTAATCTTTGTATCTCCTTAAATAGGGGATTTAACTCCATTCCACTTTCTGGTGCTCTTGTTCTACATGAATTCTACTACAAAAGTATCTTTCTTACTCAGATTGCTACTTTTCCTCATAAATTGTCATTACAGTTTTCATTAATATTGGCATGGAAGAGTCAATACTAGACTGTTTTGAGATTTCTTCTGCTAAAGGGATTACTGCAAATCTCCACAGGTTAGGCTCAGGAAGACTCCTCAGACAAGAGCAAACAGCAGCCATAGTCCTCACCAAAATATCACTAGAAACATCTGTAGGCCACATATTAACATTCTTCTCCTCTGAAACCTCTTGATCTATGCAACCAAACAGATTGAATCAAATTCAGCTCCACTATCTTCTTGCTTCTACTAGTATGGTCCATAAGCAGCACTTGAAAATTTCAGGTGCCTAGGTCCATATTCTTTTTTTTTTTTAAAGTAGGATCTGCCTCTCAAATTAAGGTCAATAGTAGCATGGAACTCATCGGCACAGGAAATGTTTCTGAACACAACACCATTAGCACACATACCAAGATCAATAATTAATAAATTGAACCTCATGAAACTGAGAAGATTTATCCCAGCAAAGGACATAGTTATTCAGACAATTTTTAAGAGTATAGATTGGTATAAACCTTTCAATAACTACACATCCAACGGAAGGATAATATTCACAATTTACAAAGAAAATTGTTTGTAACTATATATATAAAAAAAACAATGTCCCTCCCCCCCAAAAAAAATGAGGAACAAACTCTACTGAAAATTTTCAAGAGGAAACACAAATGAATGTGAAATACTGAAAGAAATCTTCTGCAGTCCTGCATGATTAATGGATGCCCCAATCAAGCTGAGCACCTCATGTGGGGGGAATCAGCGTCCAGATGCAGTGCTGTGAGTTCCATTGCCCCACAACGGATCCATCTACAAGCTGTTGGAGCACATGGAGAAGCTGCTTCTGGGGAATCAGATGATGCCCCCAAAAGTGCAATTCCTGCCAGCCCCTGATATGGAGATGCTGAAGCTTTAATCCACACTCCTTGCCCTGTTAGGAGACTCATTCAATGGGGTGAAATAAAATGGTAATTTGGTGCTTCCTATAGGTTCCATACATACAAGTAGAGCTTGGAAAGTCTTGGAGAGTCCATCATCATGGGAGATAGGCAGATGGCAACCTGAAACTCACATGGAACATTCCACAACCCCTCCATGACCTAACTAGCCATAAAATCCCCCTGACTCTGGGTAACAGCAAGATATCCCAAGTAAATTAAAGTCATGCTCTAGTATGTCTGTTAAATAGAAAGCAAAACCTGTCAGTTGGTGGTGTCTCATGCCTTTAATCCCAGAATTCTTGAGGAAGAGGTACCCAGATCTCTATGAGTTCAAGGTCAATTTGAATTTCCAAAAGAGCTCCAGGATAAGCAGAGCTGATAAACAGAAAACATCTCTCAAAAAACAAACAAACAAACAAACCAAAAACTGAAAGACAGAAAAAATTGAAAGGAATGAAAAAGAAAACAGGAAAAATCTAATGATTAATTACATCAAATATAGTAGAATGTAAAACTCATTGTGCAGAATAATATGCTGTGTGACACAATGCAGTTTTCCAATGTCATTAAGAATTGAATGCAAGGGGCTGGACAGATGGCTCAGAGTTTAAGAGTACTGACAGCTCTTCCACTGGTCCTGAGTTCAACCACATGGTGGCTCACAACCATCTGTTATGAGATCAGGTGCCCTCTCCTGGTGTGCAGATAATCATGGAAACAGATTGTTGTATACATAATAAATAAAGGAAAACTGAAAAAAAATGAACTGAGTGGAATCTGAAAGTCTCACATCTTCAAATTAACTTAGGATGCAGAGTGAGGGAGTGAAATAGTCCATAGTCACAAGGACAAGCCCAATGATGGACTTCTGCCTTTGTGATGGCATCTTTTTCTTGTCAAATTGAGTACATTTCTAATAAACTACATCCCGGACATGAAAGGCACACGTGTAGAGATTAGTTTTGATTAATTTGCAGTGGATAAAGAAGAGGGAAATATCCCTTCTTTGAGGAAATAGAGGTGTGAAGACACACACCTTTAATCCCGATCTTGAGGCCAAAAGACACACCGTTATTATGGCCACGCCTACTGCTGTATGACGACATAAGCATGGGGAAGAAGTGGCTCTTTGCTCATTTGCCACTTGCCCTTGCCTTGTAAGCAAGTGTATACCTTCACTGGAATTACAGTCTGCTTCTTTGGTGTTCCAGCATATAGTGAAGATAAGGCAACAGACTGAAACTTTGGACTGAGAAACTCCTGGATTTTTGACTGCAGCAGGTAAATCACTACAATAGATTTTAGAATGGGAGTGGGGGATTGAATCATTGTCTAAGACACTCTGTCGCTATAGAGAACCCTGACTGATACAGTCACCCAGTCTCTATAACATGAAGTTCCCCAAATAAGCCAAAAACTCATGCTCAAAGCCTAACACTGTAGGACATTTCTCATTCAAACTATTGCAGGGGTTCAGGTCACAATATCTCAGGCTGTTGAGTACTTGGTTTCTAGTAGCTACTGCTGTGTGGAAAGCCGTGGAATACATAGAAGTGAAGGATCTAATCAATTAGATTCAAAACAAGGAGGTTGTTTCCCAGTTTCATGGTTTTTCCTTCCTGGGATTTATGTTTGGTTTTTCCTATTTAAATTTACGATGTCATTTTTGTTTTAGGGTTAATATATTCCTTATTTTCTGTTTCTTCATTCTTAAATATCTAATATTCAATTATGGATATTAAGTCTCCTATATCCTTTGGATTCTTTTTTCCTGTATTAAAACTTATTTATTTATATGTCACAGATGCCAAATTTGGCCATACCCTTTCCATGCATGCCTGTTCTCTACTTGTTCATATTCTTAAGCCCTATTTCCCTCCTTGCAGCATATCATTGTATATGAAACTATGACTTTGAACATAGCTCAGTTGGCTGCTACCTCATGATCCAGACAATACAAAATATGTCTAATTTCAATTGTGGATCTGTTGTTTTTATGGGAATCTATATATAGTTCTAACTATATTCTCTAGGACACAATGGTTTACCAGTCACTGTGCTCAATGTGGTATCTTCCCTAGATTCTCCACCTTTGCCATGATAATGGTCAGTTTGTTTACTTT
Source organism: Cricetulus griseus (assembly GCF_003668045.3). Classification (NCBI taxonomy): domain Eukaryota; kingdom Metazoa; phylum Chordata; class Mammalia; order Rodentia; family Cricetidae; genus Cricetulus; species Cricetulus griseus. The sequence continues at coordinate 14,063,472 of NC_048602.1, read as the reverse complement.
GAAGTCCAATCATGTGCCTGGGTGAGGCTTTTATTATTGTGAATGAGAGGATCTGTAGTGACTTGTTGAGATGGCAGTGAAGTATCAAGGTTTTTCACTAAAGACGTTTTCACCTTTTTTTTTTTTTGCTTTTTTTGAGACAGGGCTTCTCTGTGTAGCTTTGGAGCCTATCCTGGCACTCACTCTGGAGACCAGGCTGGCCTCGATCTCACATAGATCCTCCTGCCTCTGCCTCCTGAGTGCTGGGATTAAAGGCGTGTTCCACCAATGCCCTGCTCACCTATGTATATTTAGGAATGGTGATTATAGTTTATTTTCGTGCTTATTTGCTTGTGGTCTACAGGTAATACTGGAACAGCAATCAGTTTGGAAATATTAATTTCTTTTCCCTTTCAAGAAATATACTCTGTAACCTTTGTGTTTGTCTTAGGGTTTCAATTGCTGCAACTAAACACCATGACCAACAAGAAAGTTCAGAAGGAAAGGGTATTCAGATTACTCTTCCAAGATTTTTGTTTATCTATATAGAAAATCAGGACAGGAACTCAAACAGAGCAGGTTCTTTGATGAAGGAGCTGATGCAGAGGCCATGGATGGGGACTGATTAATGGCATGATACTCTATTTTAGTGTATAAACTAGGAAAACAATTCCAAGTAGATAGAACAACAATCACCTTACCTGGCCACTCCCCCATTGATTACTAATTGAAAAAATGCCTAGGAGCTCTATCTCATGGAGGCATTTCCTCAACTGAGGTCCATTCCACTCTGAAGACTGTAGCTTGTGTTAAGTTGGCACACAAATGCCTCCAAAGGTTTGATAGATTCAGGGAATCCACTTGGCCTGGGATCTACCTTGTTTAGAGCCATTTTTCTTGCCAGCCATTCTTGTTGACTATGACTCATATGTTTATGTGGTTTTCATTTATCTGATTTCAATATTCACACATGTATAGGAATTCCATTCACACTTTCAAATTTCCTTTGGATTTGAAGGTTGAAACATCCCTGAAAGAGCCTCTAGATTCCAATTTGGTGAGGACTTCTCCTTACTTTTCCTATTATTATTTTCATATCCCGCATCTATTGATCCATTTGGGTGAAGGTTTTATATTTTGATGCATGCTTGATAATGACCTCATCAATGTTTTGTTGTCTTTTTCATGTTCATAACAGTGATTCCAGCTTTGATCTTTTAAATGAATTCTCCTATAGTGCTTTGTGGTTGGGGTCTTCTTTTTGCATATTATTGAAGTGTGTCAATAAGTTTTTTGGGCTCTCTCTGATTACATAATAAAGAATTGATAGCACTAAATGCCCATCCTAAATTACTTTAATTTTTGTTTCCCTCATTGTTTTCTCCAGGAATTGCCCACAAGATAAAGTGGTTGAAATTGTGGCAAATATCATGGCCAGCCCCATGGAAGAGGACATCCTTGAAATTGATGTTAGAATCTTTAAATCTCTAGGCTGTGGTTCATTTGGGGAGGTGAAGCTTGCCTGCCACCTTTCTACAAATACAATGGTTGCTGTCTGGGTGCGAGAGAAGAAGCACAATGCTGTGCATGACATCATCTCTGAAGTAGAGATCCTTCAGTCTTTGGAACACAGAAATATAGTTTGATTTTTCCATGTCATGGACACACTAAAATTGACTTATGTGGTCATGGAATATGTTGCAGGAAAAGATCTGGCAATGATGATAAGGGACACAGGCTACCTAAATGAGAAGAAGGCTAGACCAATATTCCTATAGGTTGTGTCAGCATTGCACTTTCTACACAAAAGACACATTGCACATCGTGATATTAAATTGGAGAATATCCTTATTGACAGAGCTGGAGAATCAAGCTTTGTGACTTTGGAATGGCAATTCAGCTCGAGGAGAGGCAGATGTTGAAGAGGGTTTGTGGCTCTTTGTTGTATATGGCTCCAGAGATCTTGGCTAGGAATACATATGATGGGCTGGCAGTTGATATGTGGAGTTTGGGAGTGGTCCTATATGTACTGGTCACAGGAAAATTTCCTTATGTAGCATTCACAATTCAACATATGAACAGACTCATTACCAACACAGAGTATCCCATTCCCTACCACCTGTCAAAGCGCTGTCGCAAAATCATTGCACAATTACTCACGATACCCAGCCAACATAGGATAACAATTTGTCAGCTCCTGGAAAGAAGATGTCTGGGTGAAATGAAAGAGGATGTAGAACCTGTAGGTAAAGAAATGCTTCCAAGTGTTATAGAGACTATGTGTAGCATTGGCTATACCTGTGAAGAGATTGTGTCATCACTAAGACACTGGCAGCCAAATAATAAAGTAACAGCAACTTTCAATATTCTGAAACACAAATTTAGCAATGGGGATAGTCATGAGCCAAATGGGAAACTGTGGTTAAACAGCAGACCTGTAGGTGCTGTTCACCCCCTTCTCCCATTGAAGAAGGCGGGTAGTGAACCAGCCATTCCAAACTTTAGAGAATCTGGGAAAGGTGATTTAAAGGAATATGGTGTGGAAGGAAGAGGCAAGAGATACCAAAGCTGTAACATGCTTACCAAATAATCCTGCTTGGATCCAATGTCAAGTTCAGATGAAGTAGTTCCTCAAGGATGTATCCTGAAGGCTAATGTTATTCATAGTGTGACCAGGGACACTGCAATAAACTTGAATTCTGTGGACAGCCTGCTTGGTGATCTCTCCTCATGTGAATCACTTCTCAGCATGGACTTCTCAAGAGAGCAACCATTCTTGGGACCCAATGTGCACAATGACCAACCCTGCATTCTACCCACAACCTCTGGATCCAGTCCATTCAGGGCCTGGAAGCAGGTAAGGAAGCAAATTTCCTATGTACTCAGAGCACTATGCTTTGGTTCTGAAGGGATTCATGGTGAGTCCTTGATGCTCATGTAAGCACAAAGAAAAGAGAGCACAGTATATATCATAAGAGACCCATTTTCTTTGGCTACCAAGATTTTCTCCATTGTATTTTGACTATGCTATTTTAATAAATAGCTCTTTGAAAATGACAAGAATCCCCATCTATGATTCCTAATAGTAATGGAGAGGATATCTGAACTGGCCTACCCCAACAATCACCATAGATCCATCATCTTGTAATTGATACAACGAGATACAGAGATCCACACCAAGCTCCATGCCAAGCTCCAGAAATCCAGTCCAAGAGAGTGTAGGGAATGTATGAGCCAGGTATTTCAACATCATGATGGAGAAATCTACACAGACAGCTGACTCCAAGGTAGTGGAAACTAATGGACACTAGACCAGGTTTTCACATGCCAGGGGTCTACCCTAGGACCTCTGTATGTGCGAAACAGTTGTGAAAATGGGAGTATCTGAGGATCTCTGGCCTTAGTACAAGGACATAACCTTGATAGATGATCTACCTTCTTGGAGCACATTCCCTATGTTGTGATGCCATGCTCAGCTTTAAAACAAGGGGTAGGGGCTTTGTATTGCCCCTCCTTAATATGCTAGAATTTGTTAATTTCCTCATGGGAGCCCTTACTTTGAGGAGCAGTGGACTGGGGGAGTCAAGGGGTGAGGTAAGGGTGGGCAGGTGGGAGAACTGAGTTTGGAATGTAAAATGTAAATTAAAACAATAAAAAAGTTATAAAAATGCAGTGCACTATTGTCTGACAATGTGTTAATACAGATCTCCAGCATGGGATCCTATTTCCACCTTTCATCTGGCATCATCTCCACCAGCCCACTGATAAACAAGCACTATGCATCTGCACTGCTCAGCTTCATGCAGCACATACCTAAGCCAAGAAATGCCAATCCAGCTCTGCTAGGGGACACCTGAGTCTGCATGACTGCTCATGGGATCTAAATTTACTGGGAGTAAATACAAACAGATACTACCAAGGCCCCAGTAACTCTCCAGCTTCCATCAAGACCAGGAGAGACATCAGAGTATTGGATCTGTTTGCATCTAACAGAAAGGAACCTTTTTCCCAAACCAACCAGGAGAGAAATCCTTCTACATGCACCAGAGGAAAGGATGGGAAGAAGACAATATATAAACAAATTTAACAACAGATAAAAACTTACACCACTGAAATATGGGGACACTGCACCACCTGAACAACACAATGCAGATAAAGAAGAATAGAATGACCTTAAAAACATCTTCATGAAAATGATAGGGGGCCTAAAAGAGGATACAAGAAAATCCTTTAAAGTGGAAGAAAAACAAACCAAATATACAAGAAATCAACAAATCTCTCAAGGGAACAGTTGAAGAAGTAAAAATTGAAATAGAGACAATAAAGAAGGCACAATCTGCAGGAAGGCTGGAAATAGAAAAGCTAGTTAAACAATCAGTACCTGCAGCTGCAAGTATAGCCAACAGAATACAAGAGATGGAAGACAGAATCACAGAAGTTGAAGATACACTAGGGGAAATAGACTCATTCACCAAAGGAAAACTTAAGTCCAAGAAATCCCTAACCCAAAATACCCAGGAAATATGGGACACCATGAAAACACCAAACCTAAGAATGATATGTATAGAAGAAGGTGAAGAAACCCAACTCAAAGATTCAGAAAACATATTCAACAAAATCATAGAAGGTAAGTTTCCCAATGTAAACAAAAACATGCCAATAAGAAAGAACAAGACACCTACAGAACACCAAATACAGAAGACTCCTAAAATGGTCTCTTCACCACATAATAATCAAAACCCAAACCATACAGAATAAAGAAAGATTATGAAAAGCAGCAAAGGTAAAGGTCAAGTAGCATATAAAGGCAAAGCTATCAAAATTATGCATGACTATTCCATGGAAACCTTGAAAGTCATAAGTTCCGAGATTAATATTCTAGCTAGATTATGAGACCATGGATGCCATCCAGACTACTATAATCAGAAAACCTTTCAATTAATATACAGGGAGAAACAAGGTATTTCAAGACAAAACCAGATTCAAACAATACATATCCACCAATCCAGTAATACAGAAAATGCTGGAAGGAAAACTACAAGCCCAGGAAGTTCATTACAACCATTAAAATATAGGCCATAGATAACCCCATTCTACCAACAGCCAAAAAGAATGGGATGGAAATCCACACACAATTCCACAAGCAACCACCAAATCCAAAACAAACAAAAATGAACAATCATTGGTCATTAATATCCATCAATATTAATGACCTTAACTTACCTATAAAAAGTCAGAGGCTAGCAGAATAGATAAGAAGTCAGAATTCATCTTTCTGCTGCATATAACAAATACACCTCAACTTCAAAGACAGAAAGTACCTAAGGAAAAAAATTTTCCAATCAAACGGACCCAAGAGACAAACTGGGGTAGCAATCCTAATATCCAACAATTAAACTTGGAGGTAAAAATCAATCAAAAGAGATGAAGCAGGTCACTTCCTACTATAACAGAAGAAATCCATCAGGATGAATTCCCATTTCTGAACATTTATGCCCCAAATACAAAGGCATCCATATTAGTAAAAGAAATATTACTAAAATGAAAATCACACATAAAACCTCACATAGTTATATTGGTACACTTCAACACCCCACTGTCACCACTAGAAAAGAACACCAGAAAGAAATTAACAAGAAACAAAGGAACTACTGGAAGATATGGCCCAAATGATTTTAACAGACATCTATAGAACATTCCATCCAAATATAAAAGAATATCCCTTCTTCCTAGCACCACGTGGAGCCTCCTCTAAATTCAGGCATTTAGGGCATACTGGGCAACATAGCAAACATTAATGGACACAAAAGTTAAAATAAAACACTTTATCTTATCTGACCACCATGCTTTAAAGTTAGAATTCAACTTCAAGACAAATTGCAGGAAACCTTCAAACTCTTGGTAATTGAATAATACCCAAAAGCAACATTATGGGGTGAAGGAAGAAATAAAAAAGCAATTAAAGATTTCCTACGATTCAGTGAGAATGTGGAGACAACATACCCACACTTATGGGAAACTTTGAAAGCAGTGCTAAATGAAAGGTAATAGTACTGAGTGCCCACATGAAGAAACTGGAGAATAGTCATACTAGAGAATTTACAGCACAACTGAAACCTCTAGAACACAAAGAAGCCAACATACCCCAGAGGAGTAGATGCCACGAAATAATCAAATTGAGGGCCCAAATCAATAAAGTAGAAATTAGGAAAACAATGCCAAGAATCAGATTAATAAAGAATTGGTTCTTCGAGAAAATCAAACAAAATAGACAAACATTTATTCAAAGTTACCAAATGGCAGAGTGAACATTCAAATTAATAAAATCAGAAATGAAAGGGGGACATAAAAACAGACACTGAGGAAATTTAGAGAATCTTCAGGTCATAATTTGAAAATCTGTATTTCTCAAACTTTGAAAACCTAAAGAAACGGATAATTTTAAGCCGGGCATTGGTGGCGCCACCTTTAATCCCAGCACTCCGGAGGCAGAGGCAGGCATATCTTTGTGACTTTGAAGCCAGCTAGGTCTCCAGATCAAGTGCCAGGATAGGCTCCAAAGCTACGTCTCCTGTCTCGAAAATCCAAATATATATATATATATATATATATATATATATATATATATGGATAATTTTCTGGATAGATTTCACATCACAAAATTTAATAAAGAACAGATAAGCAACTCAAATAGGCCTGCAACCCCTAATGGAATAGTAGTCATCAAAAGTCTCCCAACCAAAAAAAGCAAAGGGCCGGATAGCTTCATTGCAGAATTCTAACAGAAACTCAAGGGACAGCTAATAACAATTCTCCTCAAAGTATTCCACACAAGAGAAGGAGAAGGGTCATTGCCAAACTCTTTTTACGAAGATTCAATAACCTTGGTACCCAAGCCATACAAAGATACAATTAAAGAACAGAACTACAGAACAATATCCTCCATGAACATTGAGGTAAAAATACTCAATAAAATACTGGGAAATCAAATCCAAGAATACATCAGAGAAATCATCCACCATGATCAAATATGCTTTATCCCAGGGATGAAAGGATGGTCCAATATACAAAAATCCATCAGTTTAACCCACCATATAAACATACTGAGAAAGAAAAACAACATAATTTTCTCACTAGATGCTGAAAAAACATTCATAACATTCTTTGCGCTCCAAGTTCAGGTAAAAAAATAATTGATTAAATGGTCTATGTTATTTTGTGTGTGTAAGTAAGAGACATTTAAAAATACATAACAATTAATCACTTTTTATGAAGAGGAAAACCTGAGGTTTCATGGTGCCAACATGGGAATGAGCTCAGGGGGTGGAAAGGATAAGAAATCATATATATATATATATATATATATATATATATATATATATATATACCATCCACAAATTACACATTTGACTATTTAGGAACACATTTTCTGTGTAGCTCTTGCTGTCTTGTAAACTTCCCTTAAAATCCCAATTTGACCCATTGCATCTGTGTTACCAAGTGTTTTCACTTGGAACCATGGCAGCAGATTATCAAGTGCATCCAGGGTATTTAATGGATTTGGCCTACACATATTCTAAGTGCCTGTGTGTCTCCCATATCCCTATTGCAATCAATCCTCCAAAGGCATTATTCCTTTTAGAAATCTAAGTCTGGAATGTATGTCATCATATCCCTTCTTCCCCCAGGATTCCCAGTACTATCAAGGTTCCCCTACCACCAAGGTCCTTAAAGGTACCCACATCAAGAGTGTAAGCAGGATCATGAGTGAAGCACACTTTCTGATGCAACCATGTCCTCTAATCTACCCAGGACTCCAAACACTGGTAAGCTGCCTAGAGCACCCAGTATCCAGATGTCATCATGTTCCCCAGGACATTCTGATCTGCAGATGTCCACAGGGACTCTGGTGCCCACATACATCTATAGCCTAATTTATTCCAAGGCTCATTGGGAACAGTGGAAGTATGACAATTTGTATACCAAGGAACAAAACAGCTGATGTTGCAAGAATATTCTGATCAGTGCATGCACCCAATCCTGGAGATATTCACAGAACTGTGGTAAAGTTTACAGTGATGGAATTCCAGAAACCAGTTTGACTCTCTTCAGCTGCTGGGAGAGCCACTCCCCCATCAGGCACCTGTACACTTAGAATGCCCCGCCCTTGTCTCTTACTCACTGCTTGAGACAGTTAAGGGGAGTTGCAGGGTGGTGAATATATTTGTTTCTGAGTCTAGATCTGGCATTCTGTGAGGAGGTTTTACTGTAGCCATATTTCCATTTAACATCTTCTCCTGGTGGCCAAGTCTGGGGCACACACATCTTCCTCTGTATCCGTCTCTTGCTTCTCTTCCTTCTCCTCCTTCCCCTTCTCCTTCTCCTTCTCCTTCTCCTTCTCCTTCTTCTTAGTTTCCTTCTCCTTCTCCTCCTTCTTGTCTTCCTTTTTTTTGTCTTTGTAGATCTTGATCAAAAACCAAGGTTAAAGGCGCAAGAGAATAAGCCACAGAATGTTCAGTAATGATTGCCTGAGATAATTGGAAGCTATGAATTAGTTGCTAGGTCAACCTCTTCCCGTGGTCACGAAAGTGTCCTTGCCTCTGTCAATGCAGAATTTATGTCTCCAGGTACAACAACTGTGTCTCCATTCCCAAAGTTCCCCCTTTCTGAACACTTCTTTCCATGGTGATCTGACCTGACACATTGTCTGGTGTAGTCTATAAGCAGAATGCTTGATACTCATGCTCCAGCTGAAGCAACCTTGTTAAAATATTTGCTTAAATTAGAAATAAAGAAGAAAAGAACGTGAATGAGACATGTTAGATATTCTAAATGGTTTATTATAGGCCTGGCAGAGTAGGGAGACTAAGAGAGAAGAGGAGAAGGATAAATGGCTGACCGCCATGTCTCGTCGCCAGAGAGAGAGAGAGAGAGAGAGAGAGAGAGAGAGAGAGAAAGAGAGAGAGAAGAGAAGCATAAGCACACAGAGAAGAGGAGAAGAGTAGAGAGTGTAGATAGAGAAGTGTAGAGAGAGCAGAGTAGAGAGAGCAAAGAGAGAGCGTAAATAGGCAGGGTCTGTCTTTTAAAGGGGTTCTCTGCTCCTTCTTGCAGACTTAGTTCACAAGGAACCCTCGGCTGACCACGGTACTGCCTGCTCTGCCAAGTAACAGGGGCAGGGCAGCATAATGCCTGAAGCTTTCAAACCTGATTGTGAGATTATAAGTCTATGCTTAATGCCTGGGTAAATGTGAGGTTCTTTTGGTAAGTTTTGTGTTGTAAACATATCCCATAGTTTCATTTATATTTTCAATAAATTCAGTGCTTTTTGAGTATAAGAAGCAAAAGGGGCTCTAACTCACTATTCTAGGGTTCCTCCAGCACAATCCACTCAAGGCAGCCACATTCCAAGGAACATACATAAATATTCAATACTCTTAAACACAAAAAATTAATATGCGATTTCCGTGCTATCCATTAATCCCAAGATTTAGCAGATTGAGCAGGCTAATCTGTATCAGTTTTGGGACAGTGTGGTCCACATAGTGAGACTGTTTCAAAGACAATTTTAGAAATTCATTAGCTATCATTGGATGATATGTTAATTAAATAAAATATAAAGTATTTTCTTGTAACATTTAAAAAAAACATACTCTTACCCAAATTTCTTCATTTTATTTACTTTATCTATTTAATTATTTCCTCCTTTGACATAATTTTTCTCTGCGTAATAATGTTTCTCTCTACTGGGACCCCATTGGTAAAGCAGGCTGACCTCAAACTTAGAGACCTCCTTCCTCTGCTGGTTGAGTGCTGAGATTAAAGTTGAGAGCCATCATTGTGCAGCCTTTACCATGTGTTTTGTTTTGTTTGAAAAAAGGTCTCTCTACAAATGCACCTGGCTATCTTGTAGCTCATTCTGTAGATCAGGCAGTGTTGACTGTAACAAAGATTCTCCTTCCTCTACTTCCTGATTTCTGGGATTAAAGCAGTGAGCCACCACACAGGCCTGTTTAAACTGTCAAAAATAATTGCTCAGTCATTTGTGTTACATCTTTTAGCTATACCTCTTTAGTTCAGTTTTCTATTTTTAATGTTAAAATGAAAACCTACTGGTTTTCTTTCATTTCTTCATTATTTAAACCATGATACTTTGTGTATTCCTGTCTTTCTTTGAACACTTTAGTCAGAACAGGCTGTCCCAGAACTCACAGAGATTCATCTTTCTCTTCCTACATAGTGGTATCATGTGTGTGTGTCACCAGGTTCTGATGGGGCTGCTTGTTGTTGCAGTTTGTTTCCTACTGTTTTGTTGTATAAGGTAAATATTACCCCACTGTGAGGTCTTGCTGTGTGACAAAACTCATCCTGTAGAGACACAACAAACAAATGTTGTGTTTATAAGTTGTATGAGATCCCTGATAGAGTTTTTCAGTTCACTTATTTAGACCATCATATCATCTTCAAACAGTGAAAACTTGACTTCTTCCTTTCGAATTTATATCGCCTTGATCTCCATTTGTTGACTTATTGCTCTATCTAGAACTTCAAGGACAATATTAAAGAGATATGGAGAGTGTGGACAGCATTGTCTTGTTCCTGTTTTTAGAGGAATAGTTTTGAGTTTCTCTCCATTTAGTTTGACATTGGCTGTTGGCTTACTGTGTATTGATTTTATTATGTTTAGCTATGTTCCTGTTTTTCCTAATATCTCCAGGACTTTTATCATGAAGGGGTGTTGAATTTTATCAAAGGCGTTTTCAGCATCTACTGGGATGTCCATGTGTTTTCTTCTCCCCAGTCTGTTTATATGGTGGATTACATTCATGGATTTTCATATATTGGACCATCCTTGCATCCCTGGGATGAACCTACTTGATCATAGTGGAATATATCTCTGATGTGTTCTTGGATATGAGTTTTCAGTATTTTATTGAGAATTTTTGCATCTATGCTCATAAGGGGGATTTGGCCTATAGTTCTCTTTCTTAGTTGTGTCTTTGTGTGACTTGTATGCCAAGGTAATTGTAGCCTTGTAAAAAGAGTTTTGCAATGAACCTTCTGCTTCCATTGTGTTGAACAATTTGAGGAGTATTGGTGTTAAATCTTCTTTGAATTTCTGGTAGAATTCTGTACTGAATACATCTGGTCTTGGGCTGATTTGGTTTGGAGAATTTCATGGCTACTTCTATTTCCTTACAGGTTAGAGGTCTGTTTTATGTGGTTTTCTGTTCTTGATTCAAATTTGGTAAGTGATATCTGCCCAGACAGTTGTCCATTTCCTTTGAATTTTCCAATTTTCTGGAGTACAATTTTTCAAAGTATGACCTGAAGATTCTCTGGATTTCCACAGTGTCCTTTGTTGTGTCCCGTTTTTCATTTCTGATTTTGTTAATTTGCATGTTCTCTTTCTGCCTTTTGGTTGGTTTGGATAACAGTTTGTCTACTTTTTTTTGATTTTCTAGAAGAACTAACTCTTTGTTACAATGATTCTTTGAATTGTTTTCTTTGTTTAGACTTTATTGATTTCTACCATCAATTTGATTATTTCCTGTTGTCTACTCCACATGGGTGAATTTGTTTCCACTTTTCTAGACCTTTCTGATATGATGAAAACTCTCTGTTGTGACTATTCCCTAGTTTCTTCATGTGAGCATTTAGAGATATGAATGTTTCACTTTGTACTGTTTTAAAAGTTTCTCACAAGTTTGGATATGTTGTGTCTTCATTTTCATTGTATTCTAGGAAGTCTTTAATTTCCTTCTTTATTTCTTCCTTGAAATCAGAATGGTGCAATGGCATGTTGTTCAATTTGTTTTGTTTTCTGCAATTTGTGATGTTTTTGAATTCTAACTTTGAAGAATCGTGGTCTAATAAGACACAGGGAGTTACTCCAATTTTTTGTACCTGCTGAGGTTTGCTATGTTGCTGAGAATGTGGTTGATTTTAGAGATGTTTCCATTTGATCCTGAAAAGAAGGTATATTCTTTTGTGTTTGGATGCAATGTTCTATAGATGTCTGTTAATGAAAATTGGGTCATAATATCTGTTAGTTCTTTTATCTATTTGTTAAGTTTCTGTCTAGGGTTCCTGTCCAGTGTTGAGAGTGGGGTGTTGAAGTCTCCCACTTAACTGTTTGAGGTCTTATTTGTGATTTGAGTTTGAATAATGTTTATTTTATGAACGTTGGTGCCTTCACATTTGTGATATAGATGTTTAGAATTGAGACTTTTTCCCTGATGGATTTTTTCCTGTGATGAATAGGAAATGACCTTCTTCATGTCTTTTGATTGATTTTACTTTGAAGTAAAATTTGTTAGATACAAGGATAGCTACCCCAGCCTCTTTCTTATGTATATTTGATTGGAATATTTTTCCCAATCGTTAACTCTGAAGGAATGTCTGTCTTTGAAGTTGAGGTGTGTTTCTTGCATGCAGCAGAAGGATGGATTCTCTATTCATATCCATTCTATTAGCCTGTGTCTTTTAATACGTGATTTAGATCCATTAATATTGATGGAAATTAAGGACCACTGAGTGCTTATTCATGTTTGTTTTTGATTTGTTGTTGGTAGTGGTATTGTATGTGGATTTTCCCAGTTTTTTCTTTTGGGTTCTTGTAAAGTGGGATTATCTATTGCCTATGTTTTTGTGAGTGTAGTTAATTTCCTTAGGTTGGAGTTTTCCTTACAGTACTTTCTCTAGGTTTGGATTACTCTTTACATATTGTTTAAATCTGGTTTTGTCATGGTATATGTTGTTTTCTTCATTTACAGTGATTTAGATATTTGCTGGGTACAATATTCTGAGCTGGCATCTGTGTTCTTATAGAGTTGGTAGAGAATCTATCCATAACCTTCTGGCGTTCAGAGTTTCCATGGAGAAAATCGGTGTAATTCTGATAGGTTTGACTTTATATGTTACTTGGCCTTTTTCCTTTGCTGCTATTAATATTCTTTCTTTATTCTGTATGTCTTTTGTTTTAATTATTATTTGAGGAGAGGATTCTCTTTTGTGGTCCACTCCATTTGATGTTCTGTAAGCTTCTTGTAATTTCATTGGCATGTCTTTCTTTAGGTTGTGAATTTCTTCTATGTTTTTCTGGAATATGTTTTGTGCACCTTTGAGTTGGGTTTCTTCACCTTCTTCTATAACAACTATCCTTAGGTTTGATATTTTCACAGTGTCCCACGTATCCTGGATATTTTGTGTTATGGATTTGTTGGAATTAAGATTTTCTTTACTTAATGAATTTACTTCCTTTAGTTTATCTTCACCTTCCAAGAATCTATCTTCTATCTCTTGAATTCTGTTGGTTATACTTGCATCTGAAGTTCCTGATTGATTACTTAGCTTTTCCTCTTCCTTCATTCCCTCACTTTGTGTTTTCTTTATTGTCACTATTTTAGTTTTCCCGTCTTGAACTGTTTCCTTCAGCTGTTTAATTTTATATCCTTGGCTTTATTTTATTACTTGCATCTATTGGTTTGCTTTTCTTCCATTTCTGAAGTATTTTCTGATTTCCTCTCTTAGGGTCTCTATCATTTGCATGAAGTTGTTTTTAAGGTTGTTCTCTTTTGTTTCATCTACGTTGGGATGTTCTGGTCTTTCTGGTGTAGATTTCCTAGACTCCCGTGGTGTCTTATTGGTTTTCATGCTGTTGGATGTTTTCTTATATTTTTGTCTTCCCATCCCTTCTTCCAGTGGGTACAGGAGGTGGCTCATCCTTTCCTTGTGTGTATGGGTCCAAGATTATCTTCAGAATTGGTTTGATACTCTGATGGGTCTCGCAGGTGGGTCTGAGACACTAACTCTCCAGGTGGATGGGAACTGGACTACCACAGAATTGTCAGCATCCTCTGGGTTGCTTGCTCCTCTGGTGCTGAGTCGACCTGCCTGCAGACACCAGAACAAGAGGTCCCAGCATAGGAAAGTAGAAGATAGACACAAGGCAGGGGCCAAAGCAGCTCATCTCTGTGCTGTGTGGGGATGGGTGATGAACAATTTTCTTAAAGACAAAAATTATCAATAAACATATGAAAAGCAAACTCAGGAGACACCACTTCATCCTCAGTTTTGAACAGGTACAGTTTAAAAAGTCAGGTATTATGTAGAAGAAATCTAAGTAATCAGAAGCTTATACACAGCTGCTGAGGTTTTAAATAAGAGAGCTACATTGACAAACAGCCTATTTAGTTCCTCAATACATGAAACAGATATGTACCATATACTCTACAGCTTCTAGATGGGACCCTCTGAAAAGAAAATGTGTTTCCACACATTGAGCACAAATGTTGATAGTGGAATTTTTTATAAAGACAGAAGACATTCACAGTATAAACTTATGGATAATCATGCAAACAAAACATATCCTGAACTTTATTGTGCTTTACTAAGTTTAACACCAGCAGCACATGTGCAGTGGTCAGAGGACAATTTTTGTCAGTAGGTTCTCTTTGTCCACCATTGAAGTCCCAACAATTGAAATCAGCACTATCCTACATCGAGCATTTTCCTGGCTGAGTGATTTTCTTCCTTCCTTCCTTCCTTCCTTCCTTCCTTCCTTCCTTCCTTCCTTCCTTCCTTCCCCTTTCAGCCTGTCTGTACTCCTTCTCTCCACCAACCTCTATCTTTCTCCTCTACCCCTTCCTTCCTCCCTCTCCCCATTACTGCTCCTTCTCTTTGATTTATGTGGCGATGTTTGGCCCAGTTTTCCTGGACATCCTACACCCTCAGCACAGAAGTGACGAGATTACAGGCCTGGTTATTATAATGTGGTCATTTGTGAGTACTCCTCCACTGTGCCTTCTGACTCAGATACCGGATCATTACATGTGACCAGGCACAAACAGACAATCCTCTTTAGTATTTTGGTTCTTTTCCTTAATTTACCTTTATTTTTAGCAATCAACAGAATAGTTTTCTCTCTTCATTTTTTTTTTTGAGAATGTTTCACTCTGTGTTTATCAATATGTCTCAGATATGCTGGGTAGATGAGACTGAACTCTATGTCACAGAAATCCACCTGTCTCTACCTCCCGTGCTCCCATGTGCTGAAACCAAAGTCATATACTAACAGACCCAGGCTCAGATTGTTTCCCTGGCTTTTCTTTCTTGCTGGCTTATTAGCATTATGTGAATGGCATATCTGTGCTTATCCCAGTTATGTGTCAATCACAAAAGCTTCAAAGTCTTTATTGTGTTTATTCCCCATCAACCATTATTGTTTTATAGGTATGGTTTTCGCCCTCTGTGGTGCTGACATTCTCAAGTGTATTTTTTCTTATGACTGATTTGCAAGGTAATCAAGAAAATATAATGAGGGGATGGAGGAGTTAACCATGACAGGGGCATTTCATCTGAACTCTCGAAAGTTCCAGAGATTCTCTGAGGATCAGAAACCTTTGACAATGCCCTACCACATTTATGTGTCTCCTTTCCTTGCTGTGCATGGCCAGTCAGTCATATACTTGCAGCTGATGCCCTTCCTGTCCCTGCTTTGCTGGGTTGGGAATGCACAGCACCACTTACTTGATTTGCACAGTGGCTTCCTTCTTTCTGCTTTGGTTTCTTCCAACTTTCCCAACACATCTTTTTGCCATTTTGGAGTAATTCCTCCATATTTCTAGCTGGCTCTTGGTACTTTCTCTCCTTTTTCTGTCTTACTGGGTGCCCCTCTGATAAAACATCTAAAATAATACCTTTTACAGCCTTTCAGAAAGTTTTCTGAACATTCTGGTGGACATAAACCAGTGCTGGCACTGCAAGAGCATATCTTCTGCACCAAAATTATGACATTTTCGGTTTGTGAGTTTATTACTAGGAAATGTCATCCTGGTTTGTAAAAGTGAAACTGTATTTGAGGGTTTACTTTATTGAGAATGACATCAGCCACAACTGTCTGTTTAACCCAGAGTGGGGGTGCTTGCCTAGCATGCATGATGCCCTCTCTTCAAAATCGGCAAAGACAAGAGATAAGGATGTGAAATCATTAACTTTAGAGAAGAGAATCTGTCAGTGAATGGACTTCTTGCTTTCAGAAAATCCATATATTTTGTCTGGTTGCTGGTCGTGAAAATTTCATAAATGTATGTAATGAGTTTTGATCATACCCATTCCCATGCTTTGTACACACTCTCTGTACTTCTTTCTCTCTGTCTTCCTCTTTCCAATTTTTGTTGGAAAGTTGACGGATTTATTTGTATTGATTTTATAGAGAGTTCTTAAGCTGCCATGTCATTTATAGAAGCCAGCAGTTTATACCCTTTCTGTCTAAATGGAATAGATTCTTTCAATGAAAATTGCAGGTGTCATTCCTGAGTGTTTCCTATTACCAACAGACTTGTCAAGGCCCATAGGCAATACACATATAATCACCAAAATCAATAGACAAAAGTTTCCATCCACCATATTACTACTGCCATAATAATCTTTCTTGGCCTGAATGCCTGGAGTCCACAATTTTACAGGAATTCGAATACTGAATTACAAGGTCATGAACATTTGATTGGTGGCTACCAGGTTGAGCCTGGAAGCTGGTCAACTAAACTCCCCACCCTTCAAACTAATCCTTCACTCAAGATGAGAATAAATATAACAGGAGGAAATAGAAGGCAAATTTAACTTCACAAGTTATATATTGATGTAAAACAATTTGTTGTCAAATCAGAAGAAAAAATCATGTGATCAGAACAAACCCAAAGATAAGTATTAATAGAAGAACAATGTTCTTGCTTGAGGAAAAATGATTTTGGAAAGAATCAAATCCTGCTCCAAATCAAGCTATCAAACACAGCAAGGTCCCAGAATTACTTCCATGTAATAAAAATGTATGAGAATAGCTAATGACCTGTTGGAATGGTCTGACAAGGCTTTGGTCTGGTGACTGCAGGTCAAATTTGTTCATTTACAGTAAGGTAACCACAGAAGTTAAAACAGTAGCAAATGGGGACTGTAAGAGTTACTTTATTGCAAAGTACCAGTAGTTTAAAAAAGAGACACACTAGTGCCTGCAAAAATAGTATAAGACAAACAAAATTCTGTTATGGGGAAATACATAGGCTTCCAAATAAACTCAGTGCATAGTATGAACATCCTAAATAAGAGCCACCACTAAGATCAATTTAAAAATCTCAGGAAGGAAAATGACAAAGCTTTCCAGGTACCCTGCCTTATAGATTAAGACTGTATCTCAAAACAGCAAGAAAAATTAATTTTGGGGGAAAGTAATTTTAAATGTATTGAATAACATGTGGAAGTTTTGAGACAAAACTATAATGAGGGAGAGAGTCAGCTGTGTGTTCTAAATAGTTGAGGATCCACATAGCAAAACATTGCCTCCATGAGGACAAGTATCCCACAGCACATGGCTTAAGGAGGAGTGAACAGGATCAGTGGACTGGGCCTATTCTAAGGTAGTAAACATAATTACCTGGGGCTGATGAGAGGGAGGAAACACATAAAAATAAACTGAACGTCAATGTTACGGCCAATTGGGAAAAACTTGTTACTTAGAGCTACATGCAAGGTTGCTCACTGGCTGGCCATTCTGACATTCCAAGACTGGGTATAACTGGTTTATCATGATTCTTCCTTATTGTATGCCGAAGAAATGATTTCTGACCCCAAAAATATTATTCCCATTTGTTCAGAGTTCTTCCTCTGAAAGGAGATGTGTCTCTAAGTAGAAGAGAGAGGAACAGAGAGAGAAAGCTATGTGTTGATTTGTACACAATATAGGACAGGAGATTTATGCAAAGAAATCAAGAGACTTATATATAGAGGCCCGAGAAAGGGATGAGAAGGCTGTAAGGGGAGATGAAGCTGATTGTGTAAGAAAAGTTTGACTGAAGATAGAAGTGTGGAAGATGTAAATAGAAGTGTAAGCAAAGTATTAAGTGATTTACCTAGGTGGTTACATATCTGACAGACGTAGTTGTATAGTAGAGAGACATGAATGTAAGAGAGATTTATGTGAGGAAAGAGATGTGGCTGTGTGGTGAAAGCTGTAACTCCGTGTTGACTTGTAGCTGTGTGCAGACAAGAAAGGTTAAGCTACACAGAAAAGAGGTGTGACATTGTAGAGATTCATGGCTTTGCAGGAGAGAGATGAATTATGTAATAGAATATATGTAGTTATATTTTAAAATGTAGCTATGTGGAGACAGAGAGATTTTTCAGAATGAGATTTGTCAGATGAATTAAAAGAGCAACTTTCAATCAGAAAAGATGTATTTCCTTATTTTCACCTGAGGTAGAAAATTATAGCCCTATGTGAATTTGCGGTACTTTTTCTATACCCTGGAGTCGGTCTTGGAGCAGGAACTCCCATAGATCACTGGTCTTCAGCTAATTTTACTTTGTTGTTCTAAATGCCACATAATTACCTGATTGTACAGAAGGAATAGCCTTGCAATCTGAATTGCAGCCAACTGAATCTTGTTGAACATTTTTTTATTTGCTTTGATTATCTAGTTTCTGAGTAACTTCTGAGTCAGATGTTTCAAGTCTCATAATATAACCTTTGGCTTCTGTATGTGTCAAAATCTCCAATTTGTAAGGAAAATATAGAAAAGGAAGGATACCTCCTTAAATATAGAAGAAACACTTCTGTGGGAAGGCAAAGATGATTCATAAAAAAATTCTCAATATTCAAATATCTCCAAATTGTTCAAGTATTAATAGTCCCCTAAGTGTGCAACATCCAAATATCAAAACCAAAAATGACAGGGCAAGCATCATATGTCTCAGCTTTGTTGGAACTTGTTAAACAGCTCTTATGGCTTTATGACTTTTTCAATTCCTATTTGATATGGCTGAACCAGCACTGTGCAAGTAAATATAGGGAAAAATTATTCAGGTGGACTTTTATAGAATAATCATCTAGCATGTATCAGTTATATAGAATACAAAATAAATTTGTCATAAGGTACAAATTCTGGGGCAGGATTACATGATAGGTAGAATTCTCTATTTTAGATATCCCTTTTGTATTATATCCATGATTATAATGCACTCTATTCAATAAAATAAATTAAATTCTGATCAACTTTAAAACGAGATGAAAAATTCATATATATATGTTCATATATATATTCAAATATATATATATATATATATATATATATATATATTTGTTCTTCATTTTTCTGTCTAGAAGATTTTATTTGAAAGTTTTACTATCAGACTGCTTAGTACTTAATAATTAAGAGGTTTTCTTCATTGATGAGTAATTTTGAATACAATAAAATTCACACACTCAAATATCTTATTTTTTTTAATAAAGAAAAGTATGCTATTGCTTTTCTCTCCATTAAGTCTCCAGTGACAGATATAAGTGGAGTGGTGTAAGAATGAAGAAAATATATAAAGATAAAAAAGAGACCAAAAGAAAAGCTGGGATCAGGTGTTCCAAGCTCTCTGGATGAAAAAAACCACACCCTGTAATCTCTGTGGCTGCAATACCTACATACAAATAGATTCAAAGAGTTATTACATATTGATTATATTTGAGTGGCAGGGTTATTGTATAAAGCTATGCAGGTAGGCATTCTTGGATTATCTCAATAATTTCATACTCTATAATTTTCAAATGTTAAGGAAAAAGTATCTGAAGAAAGGAAAATATCTGGAGAATTTTTACATAAACCTCACATAAACACAGATGGAATTATAATGTTCATAGCTTCATTCAATGAGGGAAAATAATTTTCAATTAGTTTACATTTTTGCTGTGTCTCAGTGTCTGGTCGGGGACCTAACTCTGCCTATGTAAACAGCTGAATTTTACTCAGACATCCACTCAGGTCTTCACATATTCAAGCCTTCTATTTCCTCCCACACCTACTTCTAATGATGCAAACCGTTACAGATTTTTTAAAGTCAGGTGTTTTGCATTTTCAGGTCATGATTTCTGGCATTTTTTGTACTGCAATTCCTGACTCTTATTACACTACAGTAGTATAAAATGGATGTTAACCAATCCAAGTCAGCAGTAATTGAAAACATGTTACATAGTATTTATTGATAATTGGGAAAATGGGAATAAACATTAAGTTTAAAAAAGCTATAATACATTCTATAAAACAGCAAACAAGATAAATACAAGGAGAGTTATATGAATAATATTATCAATAAGAGTTCAATATTCTGTTCCAAAAAATACACAGAAAATTCTGCAGTGATGTTGAATTGGATGGTTATCAGTAAATTTACACTGGCATAACAATTCATATTTTAAATTACTTGTGACTTCAACTATTATCAAAGTTATTCTATATTATTTTAATAAATGTTTTAACTGTATTACAGATTGATATATTCCTGCATATGTAAATTGTTTTCAAACAACATTTCTGTGAATAGCCATTTTTTTGGGAATAATGCTTTTAAAATGAGAAAGATCCTAAAGCTTCATAATGCCACCCACCTAACTCAATAAAGTTTCAACACATGATAAATGGTTTCTTCAACTACTTACATTGTAAATAACCTTATTTTTGTATGATTTTTGAGAAAGCAATTCCGTATTGAGTTGGTCTCTTTCATAAACTTCCAAATATGCTCTAAATTTTGAGCTTCATTTAAAAAATTTAAAACACTGTACATTTGTTATGTTTCTTTCCATTGGCGATGCTTTGTTGGGTTTCCCTATCTGAGGATTCCTGAAATCTTGCCATATTTTTATTATTGTGAGTGTACTTTTAGTATGGATTCTGTGATGATCATTAAGACTTAATCACCCAGAAGAGGTTTTCCCAAGTGCTTCACATTTCTAAGCTTTCTATACTGTATGGATGTAGTGAGTTTTTGCAGAGATGAGTAATGGAAAAAGGACATACCATGTAACAGACTTGTTAAATATGAAAGATTATGACTTCTCTGGTTGAGCTGTGTTTTTAAACATGAGAATCATGGGCACACACTTGCCATACTTTGTATATTTTAGCATTTTTAATGGATTATTCATTGATGAAATATAGTGAGCTCTTAGTAATGATTTGCCACATGTTTCCAATTTCAAGGCTTCTCTCCAGTATGAAATTTTCATGAATTTGAAGTGTTGGGCTCCATTTAAATGAATTGTCTCATACAATACACTTTTATGGTATCTCTAAAGTGTGTATTGTTTGAGGAAATTGAAGTTTTGAGCTCTGTTAAAAGGACTTTCCACAACATGAATATTATCAAGTTTTCTCTCCATTGTGTATTCTTTGATGACCTTGAAGATTTGAGTCTTTCATAAATGACATGCCACATACATTACAATTGTAAGATTTCTTTCCAGTATGTACATTTTGATGAACTTGAAGATGTGTGCTCTTTGTAAACGATGTTCCACAATCTGAACATTCTTAAGGATTCTCTCCAATATGTATTCTTTGATGTACTTTAAGATTTGAGCCATCATTGAATGACTTTCCACAATATGAACATTTGTATGGTTTCTCTCCAGTGTGTATTCTTTGATGAACTTGAAGACCTGAGCCAAAAGTGAATGACTTTCCACAATGGGAACATTTGTAAGGTTTCTCTCCAGTGTGTATTCTGTGATGAACTTTAAGATATGAGACATAAGTAAATGACTTCCCACAATGTGAACATTTGTAAGGTTTCTCTCCACTGTGTATTCTTTGATGAACTTGAAGCACTGAACCAAAAGTGAATGACTTTCCACAATGTGAACATTTGTAAGGTTTCTCTCCACTGTGTATTCTTTGATGAACTTGAAGCCCTGAACTAAAAGTGAATGACTTTCCACAATGTGAACATTTGTAAGGTTTCTCTCCAGTGTGTATTCTTTGGTGAACTTTAAGATTTGAGCCATCAGTAAATGATTTCCCACAATATGAACATTTGTAAGGTTTCCCCCCAGTGTGTATTCTTTGATGACGTTGAAGATGTGTGCTCCTTTTAAAGGACTTTGCACAGTCTGAACATTTGTAAGGTTTCTCACCAGTGTGTATTCTTTGATGAACTCGAAGATCTGAGCCATTGGTAAAGGACTTCTCACAATGTGAACATTTGTAAGGTTTCTCTCCAGAATGTATTCTTTGATGAACTTGAAGACATGTGCTTTTTTTAAAGGACATTCCACAATCTGAATATTTGTAAGGCTTCTCTCCAGTGTGTATTCTTTGATGAACTTTACGATTTGAGGCTTTCTTAAAGGACTTGCCACATACTTTACATTTGTAAGGGTTTTCTCCATTATGGATCCTTGGATGAACTTGAAATGTTGAACTCTGAGTAAAAGTCTTGTCACATACTTCAGACATTGAAAACTTTTCTTCTTGATTTTCTGTATTGGGGATATAATTGTCATTATAGGATTTGAAGGGAAACACCTTTATACAGTATGTTACCCCACTTAAACACATGACAAATCTTTTGAAAAATATAAGGCACTTTACTTTTCTGAATACTTGTTAAAATATTTGTATGTGTAAAAATAATTTAACTGTCATTAGGAATAGATGGTATAGAGCTAGGCCACGTCTCTTTGCATGCTGTGACTATATGCTTTCCTTTTTTGTTTCTTGTCTATTTTTTATTGTTAAATCAATTTTATTTTGTCTACCAATCCCAGTTTCCTCTTCCTGGAATACTACCACTCCCCCACCTTCTCTCAAACCCACCAGCATCCTATCCTCAGAGAAGTTGATACTTCCATGGGGAATCATCAAAGCTTGCCACATAATTTGGGACATGTCCAAAACCTTCCCCTCTGTATCTAGGTGGGTTATCTAAAAGGCCAGTTCATACACTAGTGATAATTAATGGTTCCAGTGCCAGTAGCAAAATAAGCTGCCCAAGACCCTAACTGTCACCCACATTCAGGGGGCTTATTTCAGTGTTATGCAGGTTCCCCACCTGTCAAGACTAGACTCACTGAGGTACCACATGCTTGGTTCAGCTGTTTCTGTGTGATTCCCCAACATGATCTTGACTCCATTGCTCATATTATCACTCCTCCCTCTCTATAACACAATGCTTAGCTGTTGATCTCTGCATCAGGTTACATGAGTTAGTGGATGGAGGCTCCATGATGTTAAATATGACAGTATTCAATGTGATTTTAGGGGAAGGTCAGTAATATGCCCTTTCAATTATTGCTTAGCTTCTTCACTGGGCTCTTTTTTGTGGATTCCTGGAATTTCCTTATTGCTAGGTTTCTTGTCAATCTGTTAATGCCTTCCATTAACAAAGTGTCACTTCCTTGTTCTCTCTTTCTGTCTTTCCCCCATCTTTATATTTCTGATCACTCATCTCCTCCCTCTTACCGTTATCTGCTGCTCATTCTATGACTATCCACTTCTCTCCCCCAACTCCCAAGTACACCAGGAGATCTTGTGTATTTCCTCTTCTCAGTTGATGAAGAAAGAATTTATTGGACAATGGGAGGGCAGAATTTAGCTAGGCGTTAATGTCAAACAAAAAGGCAGGGAGAAGAAAGACATTGTGAAGAAACAACATGTAGCCCTTAATATCACCTAGTGAAGCCAAAGCCACAGATGAATATAAATGGGTGACATAGGAAAACCTCTAGCACAACATCTGCTACCATTGGAGCCTTGGCCCTACTCACACCAGGAGAGGTGAATGACTTTGCTCCCACTCGAGCCCCTTATATTATAGACCCTAATTGCCTGGGTCACATAGTACTCCCCACACCTGCCCACTGAAGCCTCAGACACCTGGACCCAGCCTACCCACACATCAAATCATCCACCACTACATCTTTTGTCATTGAACCATTTTCCCTATCTCTACCTAGAGAGGTGAGTGACACCCTCAAACTGATCACTGGATGGTGGCCCTTTGCCTCTAGATCCTAGTTGCCTGGGATATATCACATGTACATCCTACCTCCTTAAAAGCCAAACAACTGGGGACATCATTCCCACGAGCCAAAACATCCAACAAATTTTTAGTATAAAGTATCCAGGAAAATCAGGGACATTGCAAAAAAAAAAAACCCAAAAAACCAAACCAGAAAATAATAGTTATAGTAGAAAGTGATGATGTCCATCTCAAGGTCAAAGAAAACATATTCTACAAAATCATAGAAGAAAAATTTTCCAACCCAAAGAATAAAATGCCTATGAAATGAAAAGAAGCTTACAGAACACCAAATATACTGGACCCAAAATCAGTCCCCTCCAAAATATTAGTCAAAACAAAACATACAAAATAAATATAGAATGTTAAAGGCTGCAAAGGAAAAAGGCCAAGAAACATACAAACACAGACATATCACAAACATATCACTGACTTTTCGATGGAAAATCTGAAAGCCAGAGGACTTAGATACATGTTCTACAGAGACTACCCCTTCAAAGCTCTCAATTGCTATAGAGGGACAATATCATAAATTCTATGAAAAAAAAAACATTTAAAAATATTGCCCAAATCCTGCATTACAGTAAGCACTGGAAGGGAAACTCCAATCTAAGCAAGTTAGCTACACTTACAAAAACAATCAAATAGATAATACAACATTATCAAAATTCCAAAAAAGGGAAACACACACCCACTCACCCACACCCCCCCCACACACAAACCACACACAAAATGCCACAAATAAAAACAAATCCAAAAGTTAAAAGGAATCAACAGTGAAATGTTGTAAAAAATTATTAATATCAAGGGTCACAGTTTGCCTATAAAAAGACACAGGTGAACAGAATTTACAAGAAGACATAATCTATCTTTCTCCTGCATATAAGAAATACAATTCAACTTGAAAGATAAAATTACCTCAGATTAAAAGTTTCAGAAAATTTTTCTAATCAATTGGACCTAAGAAAGAAGGTGGTGTAGCGACCCTTATGTGTAAAAAATTAGTGTTTAAAGTAAAATTAATCAAAAGAGATGAAGAACGTCATTCCATATTCATCAAGGGAACAATTCACCAAGAAGAAATCTCAGTTCTGTATATCTATGCCGCAAACACAAATACATATATTTGAAAGAGAAATATTACTAAACCAGATATACAATGCTAAGCACTGAGCTGAACTCCTGGAGTCCATTTGTGGAAAAGCAGGAAAGATGAGCAAAGAGGTCAAGACAATGTTGGGTAAACCCACAGAAACAGCTGCGCTTAACATGTGGGAGTTCACATACTGCAAATTGACATCCAGGACATTGGAGCAAAACCCAACTTGGCCTCTAAAATTGGGTGCCAGTTTTGGTCACTGGACAGTCTATGGGCCACTGGCAGTTGAATCGATATTTATCCCTAGTTTTTGTACTGGTGTTTTAGTGTCCTTTTCTTATGGATGGATACCTTTCTCAACCAAGACATGTGTGGGCTGTGTTCTGCCCCCAGATGTGGGACAGAGTTGATGATTCCCCATGAGAGGCCTCACCCTCTCTAAGGAGTAAATGGAGGTGCTGTGAAGGGGTGCATTTAGGGAGAGTAAGAGGAGGTAAGGGTGAGGGAAATATGATTGCTACATAAGATGAAATTATTTAATTTATGTAAAAAGTAAGAAAAATAGAAAATGATTAATTTCTTAGAGAGAATTAGATAATAAGAAGCCTAAGACCTTAGCCAAACAATTATAAGTAAAGATTAATCCTCAGAGTGGTTATTTCCAAACCAAATTGTAGACCCAGAATATATAGAGAAAGTAATCTAGTAGGACCATTTCCCAGACAGAGAAGTGTCTCCTCCACAATTGGTACTAATGGACTGGAGGAATAGTTCAGCCATTAAAGGCCAGGCTCAAAACCAAAAATAAAAGTTACCAACATTGATAAAAATTTCTACATAAAGCCTAAAAAAACAGCTTCTTGATAGCCACGAATTTTCAGATATACTCTGTTGCTGCTGGTGATAAGACACAAGGCTCCTTTAACAAATGGTTTCTTCCTGCTGTGGCATTCAGGCTTGAGCAGAGCATGGCAGATTTCCTCCACAGTACACAGAGACATTTCCAAGCCAAGTGGTGTGCAACATGGCAGACACAAAACTTTTATGGTTAGCATGCCATATACTGCTTCCCAGAGCTGGTGGTAAATGGACCTTTGACATATTGAAAGAGAGAAAGGGAAGGAACCATTATGCAATATGGGGGACCAAATAATTCTTTTATGAAATATTTTGGGTCCCAGCCTCCAGCTTCAGCAAAGAGTGGCACTGGAAAGCTCAGGCCCACTATTCTATTGTTAATGCCAGTAGAGCTACTATTGTTGACCATGGCCTCAGGGTAATATGGCTCCTAATTTCCATCTCTATGCACCTAAACATCTGAGTAGGCCTGAACCTGGGCAGGGAGATCAGAGAGTATTAGTAACTTGTGAGGACAGAAGGTTAGGAGTTAGGGGCAAGCAACCAGAGCAGAGAGAAGAAAGAGAGAAATATTTCCCTGGTGGTCATGACAGCACAGTTAAGAAACTCCATAAAAGATGGATAATAAAGAAATGAGTCTAGTTGTACAACATGGAACTGAGAGCACTCTGAAGGTGACAAGATGCCTGTGATTGGTCTTTATCACCCCTGGGTTGCTAGGAGCTTCCAGGTCCACACCCCCATTCAGCCAGAACTTCATGGATTAAGGCTGAGACATGCTGAGTCATGACAAAAATCCAGGGTTACCACAACCCCATGGATTACCTTTTTAAAAAAAACTCTTTTTCATAAAATCAATTGTGGATACACAATAAGGACAGATTCATACAAAAAGACCTGTAAATAGTGTTTAAATGATGTACATAAACTTGATAGAAAAAGAATAAAAGACATAGATTAAAGAGTAATTTAAGATAATACAATATGGTGCTTAAAAAATAGAGAAATAAACATTCTCATTTTGATGTCAAGATACCTTTAAAATGTATATGTTGTTTTAGCTTAGTAGTCCCCAGTATCAAATGTCTGTGTAGCCAAAAAATTAAAGAAAACACAATAATATATATAACCCAGACTCTCCATGAATATTTCATCTTTATTTGGCCACAGATACTGACTGGCCTAGAAGATATGTACAAAATTGGCACAGATGTTTTCACAATAACTAACAAATATTTGACTGTCTTATGGCCAAATCCATTGTTGGAAAACATATCCGACACTGTATTAGACCCAAGAAACTGAGACCAAATTGCCTTGGGCACTAGATGAAAAACTATTATTATTCCACTAAAGGAGCATGACAGCAAACTAATACTATACTGCTGAACCCAGAGATTGGTACCTTTCTCATACTTCACTAGAAAAGTTTCGGAGAGAACATAGAGGAAAGAAACTATAAATGAATGACTCCAATGAAGCAGAAGCTTATAAACAGTATAGGGCCAATGAACATACAATTACCAAGTCTGTGACAGAATGGACAAAACCCACACAAGCTCAAGACAGCCAAAATGCCAGCTTGTTCACTAAAATAGATCTAAAGACATAAATCATTGACAAGTACATATATGGGGTCTCTAATGACCAGGAGTCGTAAAATCTGGTTTTATTTTGGTTAATCCAGGGTATAGCAATAATATTCAAAGTGTTTTCTTCCAAAATCTTGGCCAGAACACATTTTCCTCTATTTTTTATGTATTTTCTGATAATGTGCTGACAGAATAAGATGGGATAGGGAAATAATGACACTGGGTTAATGTATTAAAGTGATGGATGTCAAGGAGGTTAAGAAAGAAAAAAATGATGCAGATATATTGTAAAAATGTAAAAAAAAATATAGAAAAACACTAGAAAACATAATCCATTTTTCACTGACATATTTCTGAACAATTCAGATATATATTAGAATACAAAATAAAGCCATTTATACATTGCCAAAATGCTATTGGCAAAATAAATTATTATCTAATCACTATTCTGATGAAATGTAGGAAAACAAATGTATGATCCCCTGTGTGCCAGAACCTAGCATAAAATCATAAAATGAATACTTGTGCATCACTTCAAGTAAGAAGCAGGGCTAATGAAACTGCAGTTGTTGTTCATTCATTGCATTGTATCCCACACATGAACCATTGTTCCCTTTCATCTTACCTGGTTCCAGGACTTCTGATTCCTCTATATTCACCATCCAGGGTTCTTTGTATTGTTCAAGACAGGTGACTAATTCTGGTTTTGATACAGAAAGTCCTATGAATTAGAAGAGATGTGTGATAATTTCTTTGCATAATGTAGAAAAGATTTGTTTTACAACCCAGGCTTGTATACAGTGAGCATAATGGAGTATAAAGAAAGACTGTTACTTAACAGTCCTATTAGTACTTACTTGACAGTTGTTGTCAACTTTTAAGAAATTAAAATTAATTTTGTATGCCTTCAACTTTCCTTCAATTAAACAATATCAAATATATAATTGTTGGATTCAAACTGTATTCACACTTTATTTCTCCGGAATAACCACAAAAATAACATAGGGGATTTAATTATATGTTAGGCTAAATTAAAAAATCGTTTAAAATTTCATAAGACAAAATTCAGTAAATATTACACTCACCAATATCAAGGAATAATTGGGAACTGGAATTCATTCATAGAAAACAACTCAAAATTATAATACAGGAAGTTAGACATTCCTATGGTTAAGCAGTAATCAGAAAATGATTTATTCTCACCTACAGAAACCAGGTTGCTGTAATTCTCCAACATAACACCTCTGTACAAATACCTCTCAGACGTATTCAAGCATTCCCATTCCTCCTTAGAGAAAATGATGGCCACATCCTCAAATGTCAACAGATTCTGAAATGAAAATTGTTTCTCCTTACAATGATGGTTTGAGACCTTAATTTTCCCAAAAGGAAAGACTAAGGAACTTGCTATTTTATCAGTAATTAATCTGCAATTTTCAAATCTATATGTTATGAGGGAGGTTGTGGTCACTAATTAACAGAGATCAAAGTACCCAACATATAAAATCCTCATGAAATTTGTGCCTTTCTCAGTGATAAATATCATCTGAAGTTGTCCTCAGTAGGAATTGAGTATCGATATTAATCACTCATGTCAGAAATTTTGTAAATCTTTCAGAGCATGCATCGATGCAGATATGTCATACTGGGAAAAAAGAGCCAGGGAAGGGTGGAAAGTGAGATAAGGCATAGAAATCAGAGTGATAATAAAGAATCTCTTTTGAAAATGCAATAAAACCTGAAAACAGATTTCTTATAATAAGGAGCTATAGTGAATGTTGATCTGTGCAAACGACTTATTTCTCTGTGGACTGTAAACCTGTCACAAACTTGTGCACACATTTACCTGATAACAAGCCATCTGTCAATCTGCTTCTTTATGGATATTTTCAAGAAATTTATCTTCAAGTTTCACCTTCCTGATAGCATTCTGTGTGTAAGTTGAAAGCACCTTCATTCCATGCTACCACACTCAGAGACTGGAAAGCTGTGTAAAGATGTTCCACAATAGAGATGCAAAAACCATGAACTTTTACAGAGTGACCAACTCTTAGTTTTTCCTCTCCTTCATTTGTAGGTTCTATTATTCCAGTGGATAGTGGTTATCTACCACCTGGTTTTGTGACTTCAGCAACCTGCTTTATATATTACACAGGCATTTCCAATTGACTCTGATGATCAAATGAATCAAAACTGACACATGTATTTCAAATAGTGAATGGAATTCTAGGGGTAGCCACAGGTGAAAGCATTTCTCAAATTTTGTAATTAATAGATTTCTTACAGGCATGGCACAGTGGGTAACTGATGCTTCACTAATGTCTCCAAACATGATTCCATTTTGTTTTAATAATACAATATAAAATTCTATTACTTCCCAGATTTGCAGGGAAATAATGGAAATTTTAGATTGTCTCTCAAGTTTATTTTGTATAGTGAAAAAGCCTCTTTTTGATTCACTTTCATAAGCTATGTCTAGTCAAACCTAAACATGTCATTCCTGTGCCCAATTTAATACTTTTGGTTGCTAAAAAGACACTCCAATTCCAATCACCTAAGTTTTTCTTGTTGCAAATTTGATTGTTTGCAAAATCCAGCTAAATAAAGACACTCTTATTCAATTAGTTCATTTTTTCAAAAATATACCATGTGGCCATATTTTCTGATATTGCATTGAATTATGAATGTATCCTTTATTGATTATCTTGATTCTT
Source organism: Cricetulus griseus (assembly GCF_003668045.3). Classification (NCBI taxonomy): domain Eukaryota; kingdom Metazoa; phylum Chordata; class Mammalia; order Rodentia; family Cricetidae; genus Cricetulus; species Cricetulus griseus. The sequence goes on along the minus strand of NC_048602.1, from coordinate 14,033,392 downwards.
TTTTTGAATTTGGAGATAAGATCTCTCTGTGTAGCCATAGAGCCTATCCTGGCACTTGCTCTGTAGATCAGGATGGCCTCTAACTCACAGAACCACCTGCTTCTCCCTCCCAAGTACTGGGATTAAAGGCATACAATGCCAACTTCTGGCTATCTTGAATCTTTTAAAGAATTACATAGTAATAACTCAAAATTCATTTTAATATGGAATATTTCACATTATCTATGTTTCTATTGTCTTTCTAGGTTTGAAGATATGCTGATATTATTAATTCCTGTCATGGATATGATGTTAAATTAGTAAAGCCTAGATTGTCATAAAAACACAAATTGAACCAGACTGAAGAAGATTCTGACCATGGACACACAAATAAATGAGGAAACAATCTTCATAGCATTATTTCAGTTCTTAATGTTAGAACATCTTGTCATCTATGTGATTGTTAAGCAGGCTTGCCTCCAATAGAAAGAATTGTTTTTATCAAAGAACAATCAACTCTTGTTGCCCTAAATACAGATGAAAATGACCTAAAGAACAGACATTTCAATGACTAGAATATAGGGAATATTCTACTGCTTTAAATTACAGTGTATGTATGTTCCCATATGTGTTTTTGTTTATGTAGTTCTACATATTTTCATTGAATGGTTATCAATTAATAAAAACATTGATTCCTTGTAAAATTGTTTAATTTCATGTAGTATATGTTTTGGTTTCGGGGACTATAGTACCCTTAGGCTAATGTGTGAAAAAAAAATGACACAGAGACTGATCTTGGGATTCAAGTTTCATGCTGAGTATAAGAAAAGCAGAGCAGCTAGCCAGTATCATCTTTCCTCTGGACAATGGGTGCCTTTCAGAGATATTGCTTCTGTATTATATACTTCCCTAATGTAGGGATTAAAGCTGTGATTTATAATTATCTTTTAGACTGATTTACTATTGTGGTTACCTGGGTGGTCTTGGAAACACTGAGATGCATATGAGTCCAAAGTTAAAAGTGTGTACCACTACAACTTAGATTATGGTTGCTGGCATAAAAGGCATGGACCTCGTTTCTCATATCTGTTCTTGACTGCTTTCTAAATCCCTGGCCAAGCTTTAATAAATAACAAAAATATATCACCACAGTAATGTTTATGAACACTCGGTTGGCAAATGATATACTCTTTGGATGAGAAAGTGTGGCCTTCCTGTAGTAGATGTGGAGATTTATTGTTTTGGTTTTTGTCTATTTGAGGATTTGTGCTCTGAATGTAGCCTTTGACGTTTTGATGTTTCAGATGCCCATGGCAGCCATCTGATCTCTCTCTCTCTTCAAGTTACCAGTGAATCACAGTCCATCCAGTGATAACTTTGACACTTGACTGGCCTAGTATATTTCCTTAGTCATAGAAGAAGGATCCATAATGCCTTTCCTCTATCATTGACTGTAAAGTCTGAATCAGGTTGCAAATTATTATGCTTGGTGAAACTGAAACTTGGCCTTCTTATTCAATTACATCCTCATCAGATTTCTATTTTCCAAGACTTCCATAAACGCATAAGCTTGGGTGTTCTGGAATTTATACTATCAATTTGATTGACATCAAACTTAGAGTTCCATATGCCTTTGATTCTGGGTTGCTGATATTAAAAGCATGCACCACCATGCAAAACTGTAAGCTTTTCTTTAATATGTTTTCAAAAGTTAGAAACTACTCTTTGTGATGTTGCCCTGAGATTACCATACACTGTACTCAACCTCATTAATCTCCTGGAACCCAGGAGTTATCTCCATTCTACTTGTTGGTGTACTTTTCTTCTCAAAATGTACAACTAATATTTACATTACTCTACTGGCTCCTTTACACTGTAAACCTTTATGTGTGAACAGTAGACAATAAAAAACTTTTTATAAGCTGTTTTGAGATTTCCTTTGCTTATGGCTAATTTAGCAACACTTAAAACATTCTACAGCTTCCCTTATCCAAAATACCAAAAATCCATATTCCTCCAAACAAAATCATTGTCATGTTTACTAAAATAATATCATAATTGCTGGTCCAAATTCTGTCTTAGGTTTCTATTGCTAGTAGTTGACACCTTGACTGCTGCAACTCTTATAAAGAAAGACATTTAATTGTCTGGCATAAAATATAAGAAGGAAACAGGAAGGGAAATGAGATACTGGGTATGGATTGAACATTTATGAAAAAAATAAACTCACCTCCACAATGACACACTTCCTCTAACAAGGTCATTCCTATTCCAAAAAAGCCATATATGCTATTATGGCAATCCCTTTGCAAGCCATTTTTTTTGAAACCACCCAACATAACTGAAGAAGTCTACAACATAGAATAGCAACTGTTGTGGTATAATATGTTTATTGGTACTACAGTTAACTGAATTTCACATGCTTATCTATTTTCAAATTTGAAATCTGCCCAACTCAGAAAGTAGTTCACATGATGGAAAACACTCACATGCCTATATCCCCAAAGGAGTAGATTACTGTTATTAGAAAAGTAATCCTTTTATTCTGATAAATGGATACATTTTTAAACAGCTACATAAATTAAAATCTTTCTATGCATAATTTATTACCAAAATATAATTTCCAGTGATTCAAGAAGGGCAAAAACAGAAAGACAAATTACAGAGAAACATATTTATCCATGTTTGAATTGTTGATTTCCAAACTTATGGATGCAGAACCACCCACGTTTACTACACAGTGAGATATACAATTTAAATCCAAGATTTTATCCATTATTACAACAGTGACAAAAGTAATCATTAAAGAAAAAGAAAACTAGCTGGGTGTGGTGGTGCATACTTTAATCCCAGAACTTAGGAGGCAGAGATAAGTGGATCTCTGTGAGTTCCATGTCAGCATAAAATATATAGTGAGTGAAAAACAGAATCCAAAGCTGCACAGAGAAACCCTGTCTCCAATGTTCTTGGATAGGTAGGAGCAACATAGCAAGAATAGCAATTTTGTCCATAGCCCTCTACAGCTTCAACTCAATCTCCATCAAATTCCCAGCACAATTCTTCACAGACCTTAAAAGAACATCTCAACTTTATATGAACAACAAAAGACCCTGGATAGCCAAAACAAGATATGGATAAATGGGACCTCCAGAAAATGGCAAGCTTCTGTAAGGTAAAGGACGCAGTCAGCAAGACAAAACAGCAGCCCACAAACTGGGAAATGATATTCACCTACCCCACTTCTGACAGAGGGCTGATTTCCAAAATATATAAAGAACTCAAGAAGCCAGCAAAACTATGCAATGGACTTGTGGGAAAAACAAAATTTTCCACGTTAAAAATACATTTTTAAAAGTGTTATTGCTATGTCAGATATTCAGAGGCCCCTACAAGGAATGTTCCCCAGTGAAAGAAAATAACACAAATGGACAACAGTAGCAAAAGAAACAATGTCATTTCAATTATTCAAACAAGCTCTAAAAAAAATAAAATCATAGGAACTATAGTGCACATCTTTCATTTGCCTTTTTGAGAAAGGGTCTCATTGTGTTATCCCTTCAGGGCTGATAATCACTCTGTAGATCATACTGGCCTGCTCCTCCCAGAAATCTGCTTGCCTCCACATCCCAACTGCATGTATTAAAGGAGTGTACTAACATACTCAGCTAAATTAATTTTTCTATAGAGACAAAATGTCATGTTCATGGTCATGATCAGATAATCTCAGCAGAGAAACATTAAGTATAATCCACACCATGTCATCAATCATCAAGAGTCCATCTGAATGCAGAGCTTCCCACATGCTTGCTGTTTACTGTGAAATGTAGTCTGCATTAAAATGTACATCTCTACAATGTGAAGAAACAACATGAACTGTTAACAAGACAAATCACCCAGTTTGTGAGACTCAGTAGTTGTACTGTAAAGGTTAGGTTTCAAATTTTAAGAAGTTTTTCACTTCTCTGTTCTTGGGAAATCAACTATATAACAAGACATAGAAAAAGAAAATGAGAAAACAAGAGAGGCAGAATTTTAAAATGAGAGAAAGAATGGGATAATCCACCTGTGTCATATGAATGTCTTACAAAGCCTGGTCTATCCAGGAGCTCATGAACTAAGTGAGAAACATTATCTCACCTTTGGCGATCAATACATCCACATGAATTTTGATACATTCCCACCTGAAAATGGAATGTTTTCTTATTTCTTCACTCTTTTCTTCTTCCATATACTCATTCCTTCCTTCTTCCTTGCCTATTTATTTTACTTTGATAAAACTTTGTTAAATTTCCACTCCTAACTAAGGTGGTTTGTGTCTGTTTTCTTTTTCCTTATTTATTTTTTCTTTCCTAATTAGATTTTATCTTTTTTTTTGTTGCCACATCTTTTTTTGCAGCCCAGTGTTCTTTGTATTAATTTCTAAATTTAAGTTAAAAGCCATCATACTTTACATACCAATCTGAGTTCCCTCTGGCACTTGTCCTGTGTCCTCCCCCTCACTCCACCATCTTCCCTTCCCACCTCCTGTCCTCTCCTAGAGAGTGTGAGGCCTCCCACCGGGAATCATCAAATTCTGTTTCACCATTTGGAGTAGGACCAGAAGCCCCCCTCCCCCCCCCGTATCTAGGCTGAGAGAGTATCCCGACAAGGGAGTGACTTTCAAAATTAAGTTCAGGCACTAGGGATAGAAACTGGTCCCCCTGCCAGCTGCCCAATAGACTGACTGAGAACCCCAAATGACACCCACCCTCAGAAAGCCTAGTTCAGTCTTAGGCAAGTTCCCCATTTGTCATTCTATATTCCTTGAACTCCCACCTGCTCAGGTCAGGTGTGTCTTATCAAAAACTCTGGAAGTTGACAACTGTCTGGAAAAGAGTGCTTTTATTTAGGTGGATTTTGCAAACAATCAGATTTTCAACATGAAAAACCTACTTGGCTGGAATTGGAGTATCTTTAGTAAAGCACAAGTTTTAAATTGTGCACAGGAATGTCATGTTTAGGTTTGAGTAGAGATAGCTTTTGACAGTGAATCACAAAGAGGCTTTTTCACTGCAAAAAATGAACTTGAGAGACAATCTAAACATTTGTATAGCTGCAAATCTGGGAAATAATGGAATTTTATATTGTAATATGGAAATGAAAGGGAATGATTTTTGGAGACATTAGTGAACCATCAATTCCCCAGTCTGCCATGCCAATAAGAAATATATTACTTACATACACAATGTGAGAAATACTTTCACCTGTGGCTACCCCTGAGTCTCCATCCAATATTTCAAATACATGTGTTGGTTTTGTTTAATTGGACATCAGAATCAATTTGAAATGCCTGTGCAAAGTATAAAGCAGGTTACTGAAGTCACAAACCCAGGTGGTAGATAACCACTATCTGCTGGAATAATAGATCCTACAAATGCAGGAGAGCAAAAACTAAGAGTTGGTCACACTGTAAAATTCATGTTCTTTGCATCTGTTTTGTGGAACAAGTCACAAAGTGAGGATATTTTTTAAGCTGCTTTGCAGTCTCTGTGTGTGGTAGCATGGAATGAAGGTGATTTTACCTTATACACAGAATAGTATCAGGAAGGTAAAACTTGAAAATAAATTCCTTGAAAAGATCCATAAAGAAGCAGATTGACAGATGGCTTCTTCTCAGGTAAATGTGTGCACAAGTTTGTGGCAGGTTTACAGTCCACAGAGAAATAAGTCGTTTGCACAGATCAACATTCACTGTAGCACCTTATTGTAAGAAATCTGTTTTCAGGTTTTATTGTATTTTCCATAGCGATTCTTCATTATCACTCACATTCTATGCTGTATCTCACTTTCCACCCTTCCCTGCCTCTTATTTTCCAGTATGACATATCTACATCGATGCATGCTCTGAATGATTTCCAAAATTTCTGACATGAGAGATTAATATTGATTCTCAATTCCTACTGTGGACAACTGCAGATGTTATTTATCAATGAGAAAAGGCACAATTTTCCTGAGGATTTTAGGTGTTGGGAACTTTGATCTCTGGTAAACAATCAGCACATCCTCCCTCATAACATATAGATTTAAAAATTGCAGATTAATTACTGATAGTACAGCAAGCTCTTTAGCTAAATAATCTTTCCTTTGGGGAAAATTAAGGTCTCAAACCATCATTATAAGTAGAAACAATATTTATTTCAGAGTCTCTTGACATTTGAGAATGTGGCTATCAATTTCTCTAAGGAAGAATGGGATTGCCTGAATTCTTCTCAGAGGGTTTGTACATCTGAGTCATGTTGCAGAATTTCAGCAACCTGGTTTCTGTGGGTGAGAATAAATCATTTTCTGAATCCTGCTTAAACATAGGAATATATAACAACTTGTATTATAATTTTGATTTGTTTTATATGAATAAATACAAGCTCCCAACTATTCCTAGATATTGGTGAGTGAAATATTTACTATTTGTTCTTATATTATTTTAAATGATGTTTTAATTTAGCCAAACATATAATTCAATCCCATATGGTAATTTTGCAGTCATGCAGGAGAAATGAAGTGTGAATACAATTTGAATCCAACAATTATATATTTGTAAATGTTTTATGGAAGGGAAGTTGAAGTTACACAAAATTAAAATTAATTTCTTAAAAGTATTAACCATCTGTCAATTATTTACTAATAAGACTTCACTTATTAATCTCTCATTATATTCTTTTATTTCCCCAAGTACAAGCCTGTGTTACAACCCAACACTTATCCACATTATGTAAAGAAATTTATCACCCATCTCTTGTAATTCTTAGGCCATTCTGAATCCAAACCTGAGCTAGTCACCTGTCATGAAGAAAACAAAGAACCCTGGAAGGTGAATATAGAGGAAGCAAAAAGACTGTAATCACGTAAGGTGAAAGGAAGCAATGGTTCATGTGTTGATTACAAAACAAGAATAAAACATGACCTGCAGTGGGATTAGCTCTGCTCCTTGCTAGAAGTGAAGGCCAAGTATTTCCTTTAGAATTGCATACTAGGATCCAGCACACAGAAAATTTAATGTGGTTTTCCTTCATTTCTTCAGAAGAGTGATTAGATAAAATGTTGTATGCCAATAGCAATGTAAGTGTGGTTTTGTTTTGTTTTCCAATATATGACTGACTTTTCTGAAGTGTGTCGGTGATAAATTGATTATGTTGTCTGGTGTTTTTCGGTATTTTTTAACTGTTTTACAATATATCTGGATCTATTTATTTTTCTTTCTTTTACCTCCTTGTGTACCATCACTTTATAACATTAACCCAATGTCATGTCTTCCCCATCACATTTTATTCTCTATCAGCACATGATAAGAAAATACATAAAAATAGAGGACGATGTGTGCTGGCCAAGTAATTTGGAAGAAAAGACTTTGGAATTGATTGCTAAACCCTGGATTAAGCAAACAAAAACAGATTTTCCTACTCCTGGGCATTAGGAACCACACATATGTTCTTGTCATAGATTTATGACTTTAGATATACTTTTTTATTTTATTAATTTTTATATTAACTCAAATTAGGACAAACTTACTTCACATGTCAATCCCTTCTCCCTATCCCTGCCCTCCCCCACCTACTCCATACCTCATCCACCCTCCACTCCCCAGGCAGAGTAGGGCCCTCTAGGTGGGCCCCCCTCAAAGACTACCACATCATCCTGGGCCTAAGTTACTTGAGGCAGAATGTATTTTCTGCTGTCATCCATTTGCCCGGGAATTTCAAGATGTTGTTTTTGAAACCACTGAGCAGAAGTCAAATGTGATATGTGTCACATTTTCTTTATTTGTTTTTCAATTGAGGATAATACACATTACTTCAAGTTTCTGGCAATTACAGTTAATGCTTGTATTAACATAGTTGAACAGATTTCTTTGTGGTATGAATGTGCATCTTTGGGTATATGCCTAAGAGTGGTATTGTTGGGTCTTGAGGTACAATTGAATTCCAAATCAAGTCCAAATTTTATGATTAACTGCCAAACTGATTTATAAATTGGCTGCACAATGCTGCACTCCCACCAGCAATGGAAGAATGTTCCCATCACTCCACATCCTCTCCAGCATAAGTTTCATTAGCATTTTTATTTTAGCCATTCTGACAGTTACATTCCCATCAAAATCCCAACACACTTCTTCACAGACCTTGAAGGAAGAGTACTCAATGTTATATGGAAACACTAAATACCCAGGATAGACAAAAAAACCCTGTACAATAAAGGAACTTCTAGAGGCATCACCATCACTGACTTCAATCTCTATTATAGAGCCACAGTCCTGAAAACAGTTTGGTATTGGTACAAATATAGACAGGGTGACCAATGGAATCAAATTGAAAACCCTGAGATTAATCCACAAACCCATGAAAAACTGATTTTTCACAAAGAAGCTAAAGTTACAGAATGGGAAGAAAGCATCTTCAACAAATGGTGTTGGAATAACTGGATTCGTACATGTAGAAGATTGCAGAGAGATCCTTATCTATGGCCATGAACAAAACTGATATCCAAATGGATCAAGGAACTCAACATAAATTCAGCCACACTGAACATCCTACAAGAGAAGGTAGGTGGTACCCTGGAACAAATTGGAACAGGACACCACTTTCATTTTTTTAAATCATTTTTATTTGAATTAGAAACAAGATTAATTTACATGACAATCCCAGTTCCCTTCTCCCTCTCATTCTCCAACACTTCCACCCAATTCTACCTCCATCCACTCCCCAGGTAGGGTAAGGCTTCCATGGGGGATCATCGAGGTCTGTCACATCAATTGGGGCAGGACCTTGTATCTAGGTGAAGATAGCTTCCCTCAACAGGGAGTGCGCTTGAAAAGTCCATTCCTATACTAGGGATAAATACTGGTTCCACTGACAGAGGGAGAAGGAAATGGGATTGATACATTGGATTGTTTCTAATTTAAATAAAATTTGAAATTAATAATTAAAGAAATTATTTTAGCTATTACTCTGCAAAAGACCCTGAAGAGTTCTCAGCTCCCACTTGGTGGATCACAGATATACCAGAAAATGAATCTCACTCTTCTGTCCTCCATGGATACTTGAATAAAAACATGATGTTGAGGAATATAGGACAAGTTGAGAGACTTTTCAACTGCCCAAACATTCTTGAAATTGTCGTTAAAATCTGAAGAACAACTAACTTAACAGGCAAGAATGATAGTGTTGCAGTGTCTAGTGTCTGTCTACCATTCTTCATGCCATATTTTCTTAAAAAATAGATTTAGTTTATTGTCCATTGGTTATTCATTGTTTCTGAACTATGTTGTTTTCCATTTCATAGATAAGTTATTTATATGGATATTAAATGTGTGGCCTTCTAGGTTTCAACATTGATTCTTTATAGATCCTTAATTTTATTCCTCTTTCCTCCCCCCATTTCCCTCCATGTCACATGTCTCCATTTCCCATGGCTATGCCTGAATACTTGACAATATCAAGAATTGACAGTGTTTGTTTTAGCTTCCAGTTTGAGGAGATGGTCCATCTTGGCAGCAGGTGCATGGGTCATCTGGTCATAATGTGCCAGGAGTCACTAAACAGAAAATATTAAAATTGATTCTGAGCTTTCTTTTCCCTTTTTAATTTGTCAAGGACCCAAATAGTGAAATGATTCTGCAATCTAGAAATTTCTTCTCCAGTGTGTACAGAGATGAGTTTTGTAGCTGATTGGAGATCCTTTCCAGTTGACTATGTTAATAATTACCTTTGCTAATAGTGCCTGGTACAAAGTGAGTCTCAGACTTATATGAAGAATGAAGGAACATATGAACCTACTGGGGAACAGAAACCACCAGATCATGTGACTCCTTCAGAGAAAAATATATTTTTCATGACAGAGAAAACATAGAATGGATACGTAGTTGACATTCTTCATAAGAACAGCAGGATGAGGAAAATGTCTTTCCTGAAACCCAAGGCTTCAGAGTATAACAGACTGCTATATAAATGTTAGGACAGGGATCCCACTTCACTTAGAGAGATTCTCATAGTATATGTCAGACTCTAAAGAGCCCCATGGAAGGCCTCACTCTCCCTGGGGAGCAGATAGGTATTTGATACTAGGATGTTAGAGGGGGTCAGGGGAACAGGGAGAGGGAACAGGAACAGGGATTGACATGTAAAACTATCTTGTTTCTAACATAAAGAAACATAAATAAAAGTAAAAGTGTAAAGGTTCTTGGCCTGAATGAGTATTAGTAGCAGAGCTCTTCCCTAGTAGGGATGAACCTCAGCTTCATTCCTAATTCCAAGAAAGAAAAGGGAACCGATCTGCTAACATCATGAGATGGACAAGCACACTTCATGAATAAATGTGTGGTTCATAAGTTTGATGTCCCAAAACCAACACATAAATAGTCTGAGTGTAGTTCTAATGTGTGCAAGCCCGTAATTCCTACAATAGGGAGACAGGAAGTGTACACAAGTAGATCTTGGGAACTGGTTATCCAACTGTCCTGGCACATGTACCAGAAGACTATCCAAGAGGTCTCATTTCAAATGAGGTGAAGGTAAAGATCCACTGTTGTCCTCTGACCTGCACACATGTGTCTTGTTGCTTGCAGGATAAAATTGCCATAAGGAAACCCACCCTGGCCTGGAAGCCAGAGAAACAATCCCTAGCACCTTAAGCATGGCCCATGAACAAACACATAGTGACTCAGAACACATAGCCAATGAAACAAATGCACCCTAGTCCTGAATTAGAAGCTGTGAAAGAAACCACCCTGGACCTGAAATCAGTCACTGAATTAAACCAACCATAGCCTTGAAACCAGAACCAGTGAAAGAAATGTACATTCATTATGAAACTGTAGCCAGTGAAACAACGCCATGCTTGACATGAAACTAGGGTCCAAAGGCTAAAAAGCCAGTAAAGGAAAAACACTTTGGCCCTTCAACCAGAGACATAAATTCCCTAGACCAACTGAACATGAAACCATCCTATACCTGAGCAGGAAATCCACCAAATCCTTAAGCAGAAAAAGAAGTCAATATATGAGGATGAAATCCAGCCAGTCTGAGGTTGTCCAAACTCAAAGGAAATGATATCTGACTAATTCACTCCCTGAAAATCTTAGCCCTGTAAAAACTCCACCTCTAAGAAACCCCACATGAGCCCCTGTGCCTGTTCAGTTAGCAGCCATTCTTCTCCAACATGGCAAAGGTATCAACTCTCCTTAATTCCTCTTTCCCAAATAAGTCTCTCCAAAGAGCTTGAGTGAAGACCTTTTTCCTGGCATGGGACAAAATCTCTGCTGAAAAGCTCCCTTAGTGGAGAAGAGCAGATGAAGGAAATGACAAATCAGCTTGGAAACTTAATAATGGGAGTAGAGCAAAATTAACAACATTTTGCTTTAGCAGTTTACTACATTTCTGAAGGGACTTCTGCTTAGCAGAGTAAAACAGAAGTAACACTTGGGCTCTAGCTAAGAAGAAGGGAATATCTCTGCTGGGAAACTCCCTTGGAAGTAGAACAGGGCTGTAATTCCTCTCTCCCCCTCAGAGAGGAGCACTATTTCCATATCCTGAGGGCATATCATCCAACACCCCCCAGAATCAGCTTTGGTATATCCTGACTTCCTGACAAGTTAGGATACCTTTCTTCTCATATCTGTAGGTATACAGGATACTTTCTCTTCAAATCTGTAGATGACATCTCAACAAGTTAAGATATGTTTCCCTCCAGAACTGTAAGCATTTAAGTTACTATAATCGCTATATGTATGTCCTGACCAGATACTTTCTCATAGCAGAAGGTTTCCAGGACACCTCACTTCAAAAAATTAGGTAAAACCTGACTGAGAAGTAATCAAAACAATATTCTCTCTCTCTCTCTCTCTCTCTCTCTCTCTCTCTCTCTCTCTCTCTCTCTCTCTGTGTGTGTGTGTGTGTGTGTGTCTTTCTTTCTCTCTCTCTCACACACACACAGGAGCACATGCTCATTCATGTTCATGTACACATATTGTAAACTCCCAAACAGACACTCACACCCAAAACAGAGAAATTCTGAATAGACTTTTCCTGATTAGCTGTCTTCCAGCTTGACACAAGTTATAACTATCTGGGAAGAGAAACCTCAACTGAGAAAAAAGCTCTGTCAGGTCTACAACTTTATAAGATATTTTCTTGATTAAACACTCATAATTGAGGGTCCAGCCTATGGTGGGTGATAAATACTTTGCTGTCCCGGGGTTTTATAAGATTGAGGCTGAACAAATCCTGAGGAGTACGCCAGTAAGCAGCATCTCTATGGCCTTTGTATCAGCTCCATCCTCCAAAACATGGAATAAGCCCTTTCTTCCACAGGTAGATTTTCATTATGGTATTTATTCACAAGACTAAAAACCAGAGCAGGCTAACTTCTACTCAGTAAAAGGTTTGAGTTGGTAATAAGAAGAAGTGAAAACCTAGTGGCTTTTCTGGGCAAGTTATCAAACTTTTAAAGAATCAATACCAATTCCTTCTAAACTGCTCAAAATATTAGGAAATGGTTCCAAGGGACATTTAAAATTACATTTAAAAGAATAAGACTATGCGACACAATGGGTGGGATAGAAGAAGGGGTTTGCCAAGAATATTTTTGAAAAGAACTTTTCAATTAGAACAAGCAAATAACCTGCAAGAAGATAGGTAACACAACATTCAAGCCAAGTTTGATGAACAATTTTCTTTTTTATTTTATTTAGAAAGAAGATAATTTTGCATATTAATCCCAGGACCCTCTCCCTCCCATGTTCCCTTGCCCCCCAACTAATAACTTAATTATCCCATACCCTTTCTTCTCCCCTGCAAGGGTGAGGCCTTCTGCAAGGGGGTATTCAAAGTGTGTGATATCATTTAGAATAGGGTTACGCCAAGCCCCTTGAGTCTAGGCTCAGGGATTATCCCTCCTTGTGGGATGAGCTCCCAAAGTCCATTCCTATACTAGGGATGAGTACTGATCCACTAATAGGTCTCCTTACTGACACACTCATACAGGGAGTCTGGATCAGTACAATGCTGGTTTCCCAGCTAGCAGTCTGGGTAGCAAGAGATCTCCCTTGTTCAGGTCAGCAGTTCCTGTGGGTTTCATCAGCATGGGATGGACCCCTAGGCTCATCTGTCCTCCTTCTCTGCAACTGGATTTCAGTTCAGTTCAAG
>NC_048602.1:13978552-14019738 GCF_003668045.3 Cricetulus griseus | reverse complement strand
AGAGAAAAGCTTACAGTTTGGCATGGTGGTGCATGCTTTTAATATAAGCACTCCTGAATCAGAGGCATTTGGAACTATGAGTTTGATGTCAATCAAATGGAGAGTATAAATTCCATTACACCCAAGCTTATGCATTGAAGGAAATCTTGGAAAATAGAAATCTGGTAAGAATGTAATTGAATAAGAAGGCCATGTTTCAGTTTCGGGAAGCATATTATTTGGCAACCTGGTTCATTCAGGCTTTACAGTCAATGATAGAAGAAAGGCATTATGGAACCTTCTTCCACGACTAAGATAATAGGCCAGTCAAATGTGATAGTTGTCACTGTATGGACTGTTATTCACAGGCACCATGAATAGAGAGAGACCCTGTGGCGGCCATGGGATCTGAAACATCAAAATTTCAAAGGCTACATTCTGAACACAAATCCACAAATAAACAAAAACAATAAACTTCTACATCTACTACTGGAAGGCCATGCCTTCTCATCCAAGAGTATATCATTTGGGAACCATCCAAGAGTATATCATTTGGGAACCAAGGGTTCAAAAATATTTCTCTGGTGATATATTTTTATCATTTAATAAAGCTTGACCAGGGATTTAGAAAGAAGTCAAGATAAGATATAAGAAACAAGGTCCATGCCTTTTATGCCAGCAATGATAATCTTGGTGGTAGTGGTACACACTTTTAATTTTGGACTCAGATGCATCGCAGTGCTTCCAAGGCCACCCAGGTCACCACAATAGTAAATCAGTCTAAAAGATAATTATAACTGACACCTTTAATACCTACATTAGGGAAGTATACGATGTAGAAGCAAGATCTCTGAGAGGCATCATTATCCAGAGCAAGATGATACTGGCCAGCTGATCTGCTTTTCTTATACTCAGCATGAAATCTGGGAAATAATGGAATTTTTTATTTGAAAATGGAAACAAAAGGGAATGATTATTGGAGACATTAATGAAGCATCAGTTCCCCACTGTGCCTTGCCTGCAAGAAATATATTAATTAATCACCTGTGGCTACCCCTCAAATTCCATTGACTATTTGAAATACATGTGTCAGTTGGGATTAATTTGATCATCAAAGTCAATTGGAAATGCGTGTGCAAACTGTAAAGCAGATTGCTGAAGTCCCCAAACCAGGTGGTAGATAACCATTATCTGCTGGAATAATAGATCCTACAAATGCAACAGAGGAAAACCTAAGAGTTGGTCACTCTGTAAAAGTTTGTAGTTTTTGCATCTCTGTTGTGGAACAAGTCACAAAGTGAGGATATTTTTTAATCTGTTTTCCAGGCTCTGAGTGTGGTAGCATGGAATGAAGTTGCTTTCACCTTACACACAGAATAGTATCAGGAAGGTAAAACTTGAAGATAAATTCCTTGAAAATATCCATAAAGAAGGGGATTGAAGATGGCTTGTTCTCAGGTAAACGTATGCACAAGAATGTGACAGGTCTAAAGTCCACAGAGAAATAATATATTTGCACAGATCAACATTCACTGTAGTTCCTCATTGTAAGAAATCTTTTTTCAGGTTCTATTGTATTTTCAACAGAGATTCTTTATTAGCACTCTCATTTCTATGCTGTATCTCACTTTCCACCCTTCCCTGCCTCTTGTTTCCCAGTATGGCATATCTATATCCATGCATACTCTGAAGGATTTACAAAATTTCTGATACGAGAGATTAATATCGATACCCAATTCCTACTGAGGACAACTTCAGACGATATTTATCATTGAGAAAAGGCACAAAATTGATGAGGATTTTAGATGTTGGGTACTTTGTTCTCTTTTAAAAAGTCACAACATCCTCTCTCATAAGTTATAGATTTGAAAATTTCAGATTAATTACTGTTAGTACAGCAGCTCTTTAGTTAAATAATCTTTCCTGTGGGGAAAATTAAGGTCTTAAACCATCATTATAAGGAGAAACAATTTTCATTTCAGAGTCTGTTGACATTCGAGGATGTGGCCATCAATTTCTCTAAGGAGGAATGGGAATGCTTGAATACTTCTCAGAGGGATTTGTACAGATTTGTCATGTTGGAGAATTACAGCAACCTGGTTTCTGTAGGTGAGAATAAATCATTTTCTGATTACTGCTTAACCCTAGGAATGTCTAACTTCCTGTATTATAATTTTAAATTGTTTTCTATGAATAATTACCAGCTCCCAATTATTCCTTGACATTGGTGAGTAAAATATTGGCTATTTTTTCTTATATTATTTTAAATGATCTTTTAATTTAGGCTAACATATAAGTCAATCCCCTATGATAATTTTGCAGTCATTCAGGTGCAGTGAAGTGTGAATACAATTTGAATCCAACAATTATATATTTGAAAATGTTTAATGGAAGGAAAGTTGAAGGTATACAAAATTAAAATTAATTTCTTAAAAGTTTTAAACACCTGTCAACTATGTACTGATAGGACTTCACTTAAGAGTCTTTCTATACATTCCTTTATGATCACTGTGTACAAGCCTGTGTTGTAAACCAAATATTTTCTACATTATGTAAAGAAATTTTCACATGTCTCTTATAATTCATAGGACTTTCTGTATCAAAACCAGAGTTAGTCACCTGTCTTGAACAAAATAAAGAACCCTGGATGGTGAATATAAAGGACTCAGAAGTCCTGGAACCAGGTAAGTTGAAAGGGAACAATGGTTCATGTGTGAAATACAAAACAATAAATGTCCAACAACTGCAGTTTGATTAGCCCTGCTTCTTATTTGAAGTTATGCACAAGTATTCATTTCATGATTGTATACTAGGTTCTGGCACACAGAGATTGCTACATTGTTTTCCTTCATTTCATCAGAATAGTCACTCGATAATATTTATTTTTCCCATAGCATTTTGGCAATGTATGTATGGCTTTATTTCATATTCTAATATATATGTGAATTGTTCTGAAATATATCAGTGAACAATGGATTATATTTTCTAGTGTTTTTCTATATTTTTGAACATTTTTGCAATATATCTGCATCAATTTTTTTTCTTTACCTCCTTGCCTACCATCACTTTATTACATGAACCCAGCGTCATTACTTCCCTAACCCATCTTATTTTATTAGCACACGATCAGAAAATACATAAAAAATAGAGGAAAATGTGTTCTGGCCAAGTATTTTGGAAGAAAAGTATTTGAATATATTGCTATATCCTGGATTAAGCAAAAGAAAAACAGATTTTACTACTCCTGGGCATCAGGGACCACATATATGTTCCTATCAATGATTTATGTCTTTAGATCTCCTTTCCATGAAGAAGCTGACATTTTGGTTGTCTTGAGCTTGTGTGGGTTTTGGCCTTTCTGTCACAAACTTGGTAATTGTATGTTCCTTTGTCCTATACTATTTGTAAGCTTCTGCTTCATTAAGTCATTCATTTACAGTTTCTTTCCTTTATGTTCTCTCTGAATTCATTTATTCATTGGTGCCTGCACCATGATTGGAGTGGTAAGAAAAAATAATCCCAGTTATAGCTTAATTTTCCAAAATCTGAATAATAAACTTTTCTAGTGAAGGATGAGAAAGCCAACAATCTATGGGTTCAGCACTATAATATTAGTTTGGTGCCATGTTCCTTTAGTGGAATAACAATAGTTTTTATTCTAGTGCCTGAGCCAGTTTGGTCTCAGTTTCTTGGCTCAAATAACAGTGTCAAATACGGTTTCTAATAATGGAGTTGGCAGTAAAATAGTCAAATATTTATTAGTTATTGTGAAAACATCTGTGCCAGTTTTGTATATCTCTTCTAGCCTAGTCAACATCTGTGGCCACGTGGTCCATAACTTGGAAAATTGATGACTATGCTCTCCTTGTGTAGCAAATATAGTACTTTCAAGCACTTGAATGTATCCAGTTGAATACAAATTTGATATAAATCCATTCAATTTTTTCAATATTCTGGCATCATCATTGAACTCTTGAGCATAAATAATTACAAGGACAATAAATACCCTCTATGTTTGGGTTGTAATAACAGAAAATAATATAGGTCATTACTTATACCAGAGATTTTGTTTGTTGGCACATGATTTTCACTTTGTATGTTGTCTACGCTGTAGAGGCAGATATTCCCTCATCTGTTCTTAATCCTTCTAGACTGTTTTGTCTCTACCAACCATGTCCATACAGTCACTTATGAAAGAAAGATTCTGCGTCTTAATGTCTACTTACAATTTTTTGTCCACGAGCTTAGTCTTCTTATTTGCTAGGGTTTTTGTAAATTATCCCATCTATATTAAACGGTAGCTTTGGATTACATAGGTAATGACCTGGAGTCCTGCTTCTTGGCAGCTACTTGGCATCTCTTATCTCTGTCTCCCTTCTAACTACCTCTTTGTTCAGAATCTCTTCCTAGCTAAATTCTGCCTATATATTCTCCAAAAGTCTTTATTCATAAAACAATAATACACACACACACACACACACACACACACACACATATATATATATACATATATATATATATATCATGCTAAATGACATCCTCCATGATCTCCTCTTTTCTAATTAAAAAGAAAGTTTTATCTTTACCATAATAAAATTGTCATCAAGTAAGATTTATATTTATAATGTTTAGCACATTTACATTTGACCAAATCTAATGTTAACAGTTTATCATCTATCCTGTCTTTGTGTGTCTAAAATTTTATGTATTATTTATCTTTTATTATATCTAAAGGAAAATCTTAACTTTAAGCATTCAACTCAACTCAACAACTCAACTCCATCAAAGAACCCAGAAGGATATAATATGATACAAGTAAACAGAGAGTGGGTTGTACATAACTTTTAAATCTCTAGAGTTGTCAGAGACACCTTGCTGCCTGTACAGTCACACAAAGTTCCTCTGTAATGCTGGGGCTTCCATCTTCAGCCTACATGCATAGAGTATTTGTGGACATTTCAGTGAGGAAGGAAATTTGAAGATCGTTTTTTGTCTTACACTGGCAAAGGGCATCAGCTGCTTTCTTTTTTGTACATTTTAAAGCACCATATTTAATTATCTTAAATTACTCTTTAATCTCTGACTTTTACTCTTTTTCTTTTTTCTTTTTTTTTTTGTTTTTTCGAGATATGGTTTCTCTGTTGCTTTGGAGGCTGTCCTGGAACTAGTACTTGTAGACCAGGCTGGTCTTGAACTCACAGAGATCCTCCTACCTCTGCCTCCCGAGTGCTGGGATTAAAGCCATGTACCACCAACGCCCGGCTCTTTTACTCTTTTTCTATCAAGTTTATGTACGTCTTTTAAACACTGTGTGACCTATTTACATTTCTTTTTGTGTGAATCTGTCCTTATTGGGTATCCACAATTAATTTTATGAAAATGAGTGTTTTTAGAAAAGTAATCCATGGTTGTGGTAACCCTGGATAATGGTTACTTCCCTTTCTCTCTTTCAATATGTCAAAGAAATACCAGCTCTGGGAAGCAGTATGTGGCATGCCATCAAGGTTTTTCTTCGGCCATGTTGCACACTGTTTAGCTTGGAAAAGTCTCTGTGTACTGTGGTGGGAATCTGCCATGCTCTGCTCAAGCCTGAATGCCACAGCAGGAAGCAACCATTTCTTAAAGGAGCCTTGCATCTTATGACCAGCAGCAACAGAGTCTATCTGAAACTTTGTGGCTACCAAGAAGGTCTTTTTTAGGCTTTATGTAGAAATTTTTATCAAATCTTGGTACCTATTTTATTTTTGGTTGTGAGCCTGGCCCTTAATGGCTGAGCTATTCCTCCAGTCCATTGGTACCAATTGTGGAGGAGACACTTCTCTGCCTGGGAAATGGTCCTACTAGATTACTTTCTCTCTATATTCTGGGTCCACAATTTGGTTTTGAAATAACCACTCTGAGGATTAATCTTTACTTATAATAGTTGGGCTAAGGTCCTAGGCTTCTTATTGGCTAATTCTCTCTAAGAAATTAATCATTTTCTATTTTTCTTACTTTTCACATAAATTAAATAACTTCATCTTATGTAGAAATCTTATTTCCCTCTCCCTCACCTCCTCTTACTCTCCCTAAATGTGTCCCTTCAAACCACCTCCATTTACTCCTTATATAGGGTTAGGCCTCTCATAGGGAATCATCAACTCTGTCCCATTACTGAGGGCAGAACACAGCCCACACATGTCTTGGTGAGAAAGGACACCAAAACACCAGTATAATACTAGGGATAAATATTGATTCAAATGCCAGTGGCCCATAGACTGCCCAGTGACCAAAATTGACACACAATTTCAGAGGCTACGTTGGGTTTTATTCTGATGTCCTAGATGTCAATCTGCAGTACATGAACTCCCACATGTTAAGGGCAGCTGTTTCTGTGGGTTTCCCCAACATGTTATTGCCCTGTTTGCTCATCTTTCCTACTTTTCCACAAATGGACTCCTGGAGTTCAGCTCAGTGCTTAGCATTGAACATCTGCTTTCACCAGCTACTGAATATAAGCTCTGTGATGGCATAAATTAGCCATCAATCTCATTATAGGAGAAGGGCATTTATGGTGGTCTCTACAATATTGCTTAGATTCTTAGATGGGGTCATCCTTGTGGATTTCTGGGAATTTCCCTAGTGCTAGTTTATATTTGACCACATAATAGCTCCCTCTAACAATGTATCACTTTCATGGCTCTCCTTCTCTATTCTTTGCCCAACTCGACCTTCTTGATCCCTCAGATTCTCCTACATCTCCTCCAAAGCCACTCCTCTCTCTCTTATATCCCAGCTCCATGTGACACTGCTCCCAGTTTACTCAAATATGGACCATTTGCCCTCCTCTGGGGTTCATGTTTGTCTCTCTTATGGTAATCCTTGTTTCCTAGCTTCTTTAAATTATAGATTGTAGGCTGGTTATCCTTTCCTTTATCTAATATCCACATATGAAAGAGGGCATATCATGGTTGTATTTTTATGCCTAAGTTACTGGAGCCAGGGTAGTATTTTCTCTTTTCCTTCATTTGCCAAGGAATTTCAAGATGTCATTTTGTTTTAAACACCGAGCAGTAGTGAACTGTGTATGTGTGTCACATTTTCATTATGTATTCTTCAATTGAGGAGCATATATATTGTTTCCATGTTCTGGCTATTACTCTTAATTCTGGTATTAACACAGTTGAACAGATGTCTTTGTGGTATGAATGTGCATCTTGTATATGCCCAAGAGTGGTATTGCTGGGTCTTGAGGTACATCAATTCCAAATTTTCTGATTAACTGCAAAACTGATTTCCAAATGGGCTGCACTATGTTGCACTCCCACCAGCAATGAAAGAATGTTCCCTTCACTCCACATCCTCTCCAGAATAAGCTTTTATTAACATTTTTGACTTTAGCTATTCTGGCAGGTGCAAAATGGTATCTCAGGGTTGTTGTGATTTGCATTTCTCTGATGGCTAAGGATGCTGAGCATTTCCTAAAGTGACTTTTGGCCATTTTAGATTCCTCTGTTGAAAAATCTCTATTTAGTTTTGTTCCCCCAATTTTAATTGGATTATTTGGTGTTTTTGTGACTAGCTTCTTGAGTTCTTCCTATATTTTGGAAATCAGCCTTCTTTCAGATGTGTGTTTGATGAAGCTGTTTTCCAGTTCTGTGGGCTGCTGATTTGTCTTGTTGACTGACTCTGTCATTTGCCTTAAAGAAGCTTCTCATTTTCAAGAGGTACCATTTATTAATTGTAGATCTTGTGTATGTGCTGCTGACTTTATGGTTAGGAAACATTCTCCTGTTCCAAATTGTTCCAGGGTCCTTCCAATTTCTCTCCTAAGAATTTCAGTGTGGCTGGATATACAATCTTCTCTATGTCAGCATTCAGCTATGTTATCATCATTTGTCAAAGATGTTTGTTTTCCAGTGTATAATTTTAGCTTTTTGTCAAAAAATCCAGTGGACATAAGTGTATTGATTATATCAGAGATTTCAATTAAATTCTATGGTTCTTCCTGTCTTTTTTTGCCAATAACAAGCTGTTTTAATTGCTATAGCTCTATTATAGATGATAAAGTCAGAGAGAGTGATGCCTCTGAAATTTCCTTTATTGCACAGGTAAATTTGGCTATGCTTGTTTTTTTTCCATATAAATTTGAGGATTTTTCTTTCAAGATTTGTGGAGAATTGCTCCTGGATTTTAATGGGGATTGCATTGAATATGCAGATTGCTTTTTGTATGATTGCACTTTTCCCCATGTGTACCCTACCTAGTCAAGAGCATGGTAGATTTCTCAATTTTCTGGTATTTCTCTTAATTTCTTTTTTAAAAGAATCAAGTTCTTGTCATACAGGAAGTTCATGTTTTTGGTTAGAGAAACCCCAACATATTTTTGGCTGTTTGTTGATATTTTAAAGGGCAATGCTTCTCTGATTTCTTTCTCAGATCATTTATCTTCTTTATATAGTAGGGCTACTGATTTTTTTTTTATTTTATCTTGTATCCTTCCACTTTTTTAAAGGTGTTTATCTGATGTAGGTGTTCCCTGATAGAATTTTTGGGGTTACTTATGGAAACTCTCACATCATCTGCAAACATTGAAAGGTTGATTTCTTCCCTTCCGATTTTTAACCATTTAATCTTTTCTTGTCTCATTGCTTTAGCTAGAACAGAAAGAACAATATTTAAGACATATGGAGAGAGTGGACAATCTTGGGTTGTTGCTAATTTTCAAGGAATCACATTGAGTTTCTCTCCATTTCATTTGATTGTCACTGGTGGCTTGCTGTATGTTGCCTATATCATGTTTTCTTATGTTAGTGTTATCCATGTTCTCTCCAAGATCTTTACTTTGAAGGCGACTGGGATTTTTTCAGAGGCATTTTCAGCATTTAGTGTGATTAACACATGCTTTATTTTCTTTTATAGTTTGTTTATACTGTGGGTTACATTGATGGATTATTGTATGTTGAATCACCCCTGTATCTCCGGGTGAAGCCTACTTGATCATGGTAGATGATATTTTGATGTGTTCTTGGATTTGACTTGCCAGTATTTTATTGAGTGTTTTTACATCAATTTTTATGAGGGAGATTGTTCTGAAGTTCTCTTTCTTAGTTGTGTCTTCGTGTGGTTTGTGTCCCAAGTTAATTGTTGCTTCATAAAAATAGGTGGAAATGACCCTTCTGCTTCTATTTTGTGGAATAACTTGAGTAATATCAGTTTTAGCTCTTTTTTGAATTTCTGGTAGAATTCTGCTATGAAACCATCTGGCCCTGGGCTATTTTTGTTGAGAAACTATTGATCACTACTACTTTATCATTAAGGGCTTTAGGTCTACTTAAATTGATTATCTCTTCTTGATTTAAATTTGGAAAGTGATATCTACCCAGAAATTGTCCATTTCCTTTAACATTTTCCAATTTTGTGGAATACAGGTTTTCTAGTTCTCAGCTGATTATTCTCTGCATTTTCTCAGTGTTTGTTGTTATGTTTTCCTTTTCATTTTGTTAATTTGCATGTTCTCTCTGTGCCATTTGGTTAGATTGGATATAGATTTGTCTATCTTGTTGACATTCTTGAAGAACCAGCTCTTTGTTTCAGTTATTTACTATATTGTTTTCTTTGTTTCTACTTTGTGGGTTTCAGCCTTCAATTTAATTTGCTGATGTCTGATTTCATGGATGAGTTTGGTTCTTTTCCTTCCAGAGCATTCAGTTGTTCTGATAAGTCACCAGTGTTGGAGTCCTCCAATTCTTTTATGTAGGACTTTAGTGCTATGAACTTTCCTATTAGCACTGCTTTTAATGTTTCCCAAAATTTTTTGTATGTTGTGTTTCATTGATTTCTAGGAAGATGCTAATTAATTTATTTGTTTCTTCCTTGAACAAGTGTGATGCAATTTAGCACTTTTCAATTTCTATCATTTTGTAGGCATTCTTCAATTTGTGTTCTTTTGAATTCTAACTTTAAATAATGGAGATCTAATAAGACACAGCATGTTATTCCAATTTTACTTTAATTTTTGAGGTTTGCTTTGTTCTTGACTATGTGGTCAGTTTTAGAGTAGGTTCCATTAGCTACTAAGAAAAAGGTGTATTCTTTTTTGTTTGCATGAAATGTTTTGCAGATGTCTGTTAAAACCATTTGAGTCATATCTCCTGTTAGTTCCTTTATTTCTTTATTAGGGTTTTGTCTGGTTGTCTGGTTCAGTGGTGCATGTGGGGTGTAAAAGTCTATCACTCTTACTCTAGGGGTTTAATGTGTGCCTTCAGGTTTAGTAAGATTTCTCTTTCAAATATATGTATTTGTATTTGGGGCATAGATATACAGAACTGAGATTTCATCTTGGTCAATTTTCCCCTTGATAAATATGAAATGACCTTCTTCATCTCTTTTGATTGATTTTACTTTGAAGTCCAATTTTTTACATATTAGGGTTACTACACCAACCTCTTTCTTAGGTCCAATTGCTTAGAAAAAATTTCTCAAACTTTTACTCTGAGGTAATTTTATCTTTGCAGTTGAATTGTATTTCTTATATGCAGGAGAAGGATAGATTATGTGTTCTTGTAAATTCTATTAACCTGTGTCTTTTTATAAGCAAACTGAGACCATTGATATTAATAAGTTTTGACAACGTTTCACTTTTGATTCCTTTTTATTTTTGGATTTGTTGTTATTTGTGGTATTTTATCATGTGTTTGTGTGTGTGTGTGTGTGTGTGTGTGTGTGTGTGTCTGTGTGTGTGTTTCCCTTTTTTTGAATTTTGGTAATCTGGTATTATCTATTTTGAATATTTTTGTGGTTGTAGCTAACTTGCTTAGATTGGAGTTTCTCTTCCAGTACTTACTGTAAGGCTGGATATTGGGATAGTTTTTTAAATCTGGTTTTGTCATAAAATTTATGATTCTCTCCCTCTATAGTAATTGAGAGCTTTGAAGGTTTAGTCTCTGTAGAACATGTATCAAAGTCCTCTGACTTTCAGATTTTCCATTGAAAAGTCAAGTATAATTGTGATCTGTCTGTTTTTCTATGTTTCTTGATCTTTTTCCTTTGCAGCCTTTAACATTCGGTATTTATTTTGTATGTTTTGTTTTGATTAATATTTAGGATGGTAATGTTTTGGGGTCCAGTATATTTGGTTTTCTGTAAGCTTCATTTCTTTTCATAGGCATTTTATTCATTGGGTTGGAAAAGTGTTCTTCTATGATTTTTTTTGAATATGTTTTCTATGACCTTGAGATTGACATCTTCACTTTGTACTATAACTATTATTTTCTGGTTTTGTTTTTCAATGTCCCAGATTTTCCTGGATACTTTGTATTAAAAATTTGTTGGATGTTTTGGCTTATGGGAATGCTGTCCCCAGTTGCCTAGGTTTTAAGGAGATAGGACGGACATGTGATATATCCCAGGCAACTAGGATCTAGAGGCAAAGGGCCAGTGCTCAGGTTGAGGGTGTCACTTACCTCTCTTGGTGAAGATGGGGAAAATGGTTCAATGACAACAGATGTAGTGGTGGATGATTTGGTGTGTGGGTAAGCTGCATCCAGGTGTCTGAGGATTCATTGGGCAGGGGTGGGGAGTACTATGTGACCCAGGCAATTAGGGTCCAAAATATAAGGGGCTCCAGTTGGGGCAAAGTCATTCACCTCTCCTGGTGTGGGGACAAGGCTCCAATGGTGGCAGATGTTGTGCTAGAGGTTTTCCTATGTCACCCACTTATATTAATCTATGCCTTTGGCTTGACTAGGTGATACTGAAGGCTACATGTTGTTTCTTCACAAAGTTTTCCTTCCCCCTGCCTGTTTGTTTGACATTAATGCCTAGCTAAATTCTGCCTTTCCATTGTCCAATAAATTCTTTATTCATCAATTGATAAGAGAAATGAATGGATCCCACCCAGAAGAGGAAATACACAAGATCTCCTGACATAATTGGGAGTGGGGGAGAGAAGTGTGTAGTCATAGAGTGAGCAGCAGAGAACAGTAAGAGGGAGGAGAAGATGAGTGATCAGAAATATAAAGATGAGTGAAAGACAGAAAGAGAGAAGGAGGAATGTGATACTTTCTTAATGGGAGGAATTAACAGATTGGCAAGATACCTAGCACTAAGGAAATTTCCAGGAATCTACAAGAGAGATCCCAGTGATGAAGCTAAGCAATAATTGAAAGGGCATATTACTGACCTTTCCATAAAATCCCATTGATTACTACCAAATTTAACATCATGAAGCCTTCATACACTAACTGATGTAACCAGATGCATAGATAAACATCTAAACATTGTGTTATAGAGAGGCAGGAGTGCTAATATGAGCAATGGAGTCAAGATCCTGTTGGGAAATCACACAGAAATAGCTGAACCAAGCATGTGGTACCTAAGTGAGTCTAGTCTTGACAGCTGGGAAACCTGCATAACACTGAAATCAGCACCCGAATGTGGGTGACAGTTAGGAGCTTGGGCAGCTACTGGCATTGGAATCCATAATTATTATTAGTGTATTAACTGGCCTTTTGGGACCCAACCTAGATACAGAGGGAAAGGCTTTGGACATGCCCCAAATTATGTGGCAGGCTTTGATGATTCCCCATGGAAGGTATCAACCTCTCTGAGGAGAGGATGTTGGTAGGTTTGAGAGAAGGTGGGGGAGTGGTAGTATTCCAGGAAGAGGAAACTGGAATTGGTATATAAAATAACATTGTTTTAACAATAAAAAAGACAAGAAAAAACAAAGGGAAACATATAGTCACAGCATACAAAGGGACATGGCCTAGCTCTATACCATCTATTTCTAATGAGAGTTAAATTATTTTTACACATATACATATTTTAACAAGCATCCACAAAACAATGTGCCTTATGGTTTTCAAAAGATTTGTCATGTGGTCAAGAGGGATAACATACTGTATAAAGATGTGTCCCTTCAAATCCTATAATGACAATTATATTCCCAATACAGACAGTCAAAAAGAAAAGTTATCAATGTCTGAAGTATGTGACAAGACATTTCCTCATAGTTCAACACTTCCAGTTCATCTAAGGATCCATGATGTAGAAAAATCTTACAAATGTAAAATAAGTGGCAAGTCCTTTAAGAAAGCCTCAAACCTTAAAGTTCATCGAATAGAACACCCTGGAGAGAAACCTTATAAAAGTTCAGATTGTGGAAAGTCCTTAAAAAAGAGCATACATCTTCAAGAATATCAAAGACTACATACTAGAGAGAAACCTAACAATTGTATTGAATGTTACAAGTTCTTTACCAAAGGCTCCCCTCTTAATATTCATCAAAGAACACACGCTGGAGAAAAATCTTACAAATGTTCAGATTGTGGAAAGTCATTTACTGTTGGCTCAAGTCTTTAAGTTTATCAAAGAATACACACTGGAGAGAAACCTTGCAAATGTTCACATTGTGAAAAGTCCTTTAAAAGAAGTACACGTCTTCAACTTCATCAAAGAATACACACTGGAGAAATACCTTACAAATGTTCAGATTGTGGGAAGTCATTTATTAATGGCTCAAAACTTCAAGTTCATCAAAGAATACATACTGGAGAGAAACCTTACAAATGTTCAGATTGTGGAAAGTCCTTTAAAAGAAGCACATGTCTTCAAGTTCATCAAAGAATACACACTGGAGAGAAACCTTACAAATGTTCAGATTGTGGAAAGTCATTCACTGTTGGCTCAAGTCTTAAAGTTCACCAAAGAATACACACTGGAGAGAAGCCTTACAAATGTTCAGATTGTGGAAAGTCCTTTAAAAGAAGCACATGTCTTCAAGTTCATCGAAGAATACACACTGGAGAGAAACCTTACAAATGTTCAGATTGTGGAAAGTACTTTAAAAGAAGCACATGTCTTCAAGTTCATCGAAGAATACACACTGGAGAGAAACCTTACAAATGTTCAGATTGTGGAAAGTCCTTTAAAAGAAGCACATGTCTTCAAGTTCACCAAAGAATACACACTGGAGAGAAACCTTACACATGTTCAGATTGTGGAAAGTCATTTACTGAATGCTCAAATCTTAAAGTTCATCAAAGAATACACACTGGAGAGAAGCCTTACAAATGTTCAGATTGTGGAAAGTCCTTTAAAAGAAGCACATGTCTTCAAGTTCACCAAAGAATACACACTGGAGAGAAACCTTACACATGTTCAGATTGTGGAAAGTCATTTACTGATCGCTCAAATCTTAAAGGTCATCAAAGAATACACACTGGAGAGAAGCCTTACAAATGTTCAGATTGTGGAAAGTCCTTTAAAAGAAGCACATATCTTCAAGTTCATCAAAGAATACACAATGGAGAGAAACCTTACAAATATTCAGATTGTGGAAATTCAGTCACTGTTGACTCAAGTTTTAAAGTTCATCAATGAATACACACTGGAGAGAAACATTACAAATCTTCAGATTGTGGAAATTCCTTTAAAAGGAGCACAAATCTTCAATATCATCAAAGAATACACACTGGGGAGAAACCTTACTAATGTTCTGGTTGTGGAAAGTCCTTTAAAAGTAGGACACAACTTCAACAACATCAAAGAATACACACTGGAGAGAATCCTTACAAATGTTCAGATTGTGGAACATCCTTTAAAAAGAACATACAACTTCAAGTTCATCAAAATGTACATACTGGAAAGAACCCTGACAACTGTAATATATGTGGGAAGTCATGTTTGAAAGACTCAAATTTTCAAGCTCATCAAAGAATATACACTGGAGAGAAAATGTAATAATATTCAGATTGTGGTAAGTCCTTTAAACAGAGCTCAAAACTTCAGCTTCCTCAAAGAATAAACAGTGGAGAGAAACCACGTGATTGTAATGTATGAGACAATTCCTTTAAATGGAGCCCAACACTTCAAATTCATCAAAAAGTTCATACTGGATAGAAGCCTTGCCATTGAGAAGCATGTGGCAAATCATTACTAAGAGCTCACTATATTTCATCAATGAATTCTCTATGAAAAACTGTTAAAATATACAAAGTGTGGCAAGTTGTGTGCCTAATGATTCTCATGTTTAAAAACACAGCACAACCAGAGAAGTCATAATCCTTAATATTTCACAAGTCTGTTACATGGTATGTCCTTTTTCCATGACTCATCTGTGCAAAACCTCACTACATCCATATATTATAGAAAGTTTATAAATGTGAAGCACTTGGGAAAACCACTTCTTGGTGCTTAAGTCTTAATGATCATCACAGAATCCATACGAGAAGTACACACACAATATTAAAAATATGGCAAGATTTTTGGAGTGCCCAGATAGTCAAACCCAACAAAGCATCACCAATGGAAAGAAACATAACAAATGTACAGTGTTTTAAATGTTTTAAATGACGCTCAAAATTTAGAGCACAATTGAAAATTCATGAAAGAGACCAACTCAAAAAGGAATTCCTTTCCCAAAAATCATACAAAAATAAGGATCTTTACATTTTAAGTAGTTCAAGAAACCTTTTATCATATGCTGAAACTTTATTGAGTTAGATGAGTGGCATTCTGAAGCCTTAGGATCATTGTCATTTTAAAAGCATTATTCCAAGAAATAAAATAGCTATTCACAGAAATGTTTTTGAAAACAATCTACATATGCAGCAATATATCTCTCTGTACTACAATGAAATCATTTATTAAAGTAATATAGGATAAATTTGATAATAGTTGAAGTCACAAGTAATTTAAAATGTGAATTGTTATGCCAGTGTAAATTTACTGATAACAATCCAATATGACATCACTGCAGAATTTTGGGTATATTTTATGAAACAGAATATTGAACTCATTGTTAATAGTTCTCATATAACTATCATTGTATTTCTATTGTTTGCAGTTTTATACAATGTAATATATCTTCCTTAAACTTAATGTTTATTCCCATTTTCTCAATTATCAATAAATACTATATAACTTGTGTTCAATTACTGCTGACTTGCATTGGTGAACATCCATTTTATACTACTGTAGGGTAATAAGAATCAGGAATTGCAATAAAAAAATTACCAGAAAATATGAACTGAAGATATAAAACAAGTGACTTTAAGAAATCTATAACGGTTTGCATCATTAGAAGTAGGTGTGGGCGGAAAAGAAGGCTTGAATATGTGAAGACCTGATTGGGTGTGTGAGTAAAGTTAAGCTGTTTACATAGACAGAGTTAGGTCCCAGACCAGACACTGAGACACAGCAAAAATGTAAACTTACTGAAAATTATTTTCCCTCATTGAATGAAGCTATGAACATTACAAATCCTTCTGTGTTTGTATGTGGTTTATGTAAAAATTCTCCAGATATTTTACTATCTTCAGATACTTTTTCCTTAACAGTTGAAGATTATAGAATCTGAAATTACTGGGATAAGACAAAAATGCCTACCTGCATAGGTTTAGATAATAACCCTGCCACTCAAACATAATCAATATGTAATAACTCTTTGAATCTATTTGTATGTGGGTATTACAGGCACAGAGATTACTAGGTGTGGTTGTTTCCATTCAAAAAACTTGGAACACCTGCTCAAAGCTTTTCTTTTGGTCCCTTTTTTATCTGTATACATTTTCTTCATTCTCACACCACTCCACTTATATATGTCATTGGAGACTTAATGGAGAGAAAAAGCAATAGCCTAATAGTCTTTATTCAAAAATCAATAAGATATTTGAGTGTGTGAATTTAATTGTATTCAAAATTTCGCATCAATGTAGAAAACCTCTTGATTATTAAGTACTAAGCAGTCTGAGAGTAAGAATTCCAAATAAAATTTTCTAGATAGTAAAATGAAGAACAATTGGCAACTCTAACTATTCTTAGAATATGTGCCAGTGAATAACAGTGTAGTCAGCAGACAAGAAAACAAGCTGGAACTAATTTTCACAACAGGAAAAAGGACTCAACTAACCATGAAATTCTTGTTTCCTCAATGTCTTGTTTCATAATATATATATATATATATATATATATATATATATATATATATATAGATAGATATGTATAGATATATATTCATCTCTTTTTAAACTTGACAGGAATTTAATTTATTTTAGTGAATAAAGTGGATTATAATCATAGATATAATACAAAATCTATATCTAAAATAGAGAATTCTACATATCGTATAATCCTGCCCCAGAATTTGTACCTTATGAAAAATTTATTTTGTATTCTGTATAACTGATGCATGCTAGATGATTATTCTGAAAAAGACCAGCTGAATAATTTTTCCTATATTTAATTGCACAGTGCTGGTTCAGCCATATCAAATAGAAATTGAAAAAGTCATAAAGCCATAAGAGCAGCTTAACAAGTTCCAAAAAAGTTGAGACATATGATGGTTGCCTTGTCATTTTTGGTTTTGATATTTGGATGTTGCACACTTAGGGAAGTATAAATACTTACACAATTTGGAAATATTAGATCATTGAGAATTTTTTATGCATCACTTTTGCCTTCCCGCAGAAGTGCTTCTTCTCTATTTAAGGAGACATCCTTCCTTTTCTACATTTTCCTTACAAATTGGAGATTTTGACACATACAGATGCCAAAGGTTATTTTATGAGACTTGAACATCTGACTCAGAAGTTACTCAGAAACTAGATAATCAAAGCAAAGTAGAAAAAGTTCAATCAGATTCAATTGGCTGCAATTCAGATTGCAAGCCTATTCCCACTGTACAATTAGGTACTTATAGAACAACAAAGTAAAATTAGATGAAGACAAGTTATCTACAAGAAAGCCTGCTCCAAGACCACCTCCAGAGTACAGAAAAAATTCCTCAAATTCTTCTAGGACTAAAATTTTCTACCTGAGGAGAAAAAAGGAAATACATAATTTCTGATTGAAATTTTCTCTTTTAGTTCATCTGACAAATCTCATTCTGAAAAATCTCTGTCTCCAGATAGCTACATTTAAAAATATAACCACATATCTTCCATTATGTAATGCATCTCTCTACTGCAAAGCCATGAATCTCTCAACAGTCACACCTCTCTTCTGTGTAGCTTAACATTCCTTGCCTCTACACAGATACAAGTAACCATGGAGTTACAGCTTTCACCACACAGCCACATCTCTTCCTCATATAAATCTCTCTAACATACATGTCTCTCTTCTATACAGCACATCTGTCAGATATCTGTAACCACCTAGGTAAATCACTTCATAGTTTTCTTTCACTTCTACTTAACATCTTTCACACTTCTATCTTCTGTCAAACTTTTCTTACACAATCAGTTACATCTCCCCTTACAGCCTGCTCATCCCTTTCTCAGGCCTCTATACACATGTCTCTTGATTTCTTTGCACACATCTCCTGTCCTGTATTGTGTATAACTCTCTCAACACATAGCTTTCTCTCTCTGGTGCACTCTCTTCTACTTAGAGACACATCTCCTCCCAGAGGAAAAACTCTGAACAAATGGTATTAATATTTTGGGGGTGACAAATTATTTCTTCAGTATACAATAAGGAAGAATCATGTAAAACCATTTATACCCACGCTTGGAATTGCAGAATGGCCAGCCAGTGAACGACCATGCATGCAGCTCTAAGTAACAAGTATTCCCCGATTGGCAGTAAAATTGAAATTCAGTTTATTATTATATGTTTTCTCCCTCTCATCAGTCCCAGCTAATTATGTTTTACCACTTTAGAATAGGCCTAGTCCACTGATCCAGTTCACTCCCCCTTAAGCCTAGTGCTGTGGGAGACTTGTCCTCATGGATGCAATGTTTTGCTATGTGGATCCTCAACTATTTGGAGCACATAGCTGACTCTCTCCCTCATTATAGTTTTTTTCTCATAATGTCCCCATGTTATTCAATACATTTAAAATTACTTTCCCCTGAAAATTAATTTGTTGCTGTTTTGAGGTACAGTCTTAATCTATAAGGCAGGGTACCTGGAAAGCTTTGTCATTTTCCTTCCTCGGATTTTTTAAATTGATCTTAATGGTGGCTCTTATTTAGAATGTATATACTATGCACTGAGTGCATTTGGAAGCATACATATTCCCCCATAAACAGAATTTTGTTTGTCTTATATGATTTTTGCAGGCACATGTATGTCTCTTTTTCAACTTACTGGTCCTTTGCAAAAAAATAATTCTTAATGTCCCCATTTGCTACTGTTCTAACTTCTGTGTTTACCTTACTGTAAATGAACAAATTTGAGCTGCAATCACCAGACCAAAGCCTTGTCAGACCTTTCCAACAGATCATTAACAATTCTGGTACATTTGTCTATGCAAATTTTGCAACATTATTTGTCATATTACATGGGAGATCTTCTGGGACCTTGCTATGTTTGATAGCCTGATTTAGGGCAGAACTTGATTCTTTCCAAAATCATCTTTCCTCAAGCAAGAACATTGTCATTCCAATAATACCTATCTTTGGCTTTGTTCTGATGACATGATTTTTCTTCTGATTTGACAAAAAATGAATTACATCAATATATATTTTGTGAAGTTAAATTTGCTATTTCCCCCTGTTATATTTTATTCTCATCTTCAGTGAAGGATTATTTGAAGGGTGTGGTGTTGAGCTGACCAGATTCCAGGCTCAACCTGGTAGCCACCAATCAATTGTTCATGATGTTGTAATGCAGGAATTCAAATTCCTGTCAAATTGTGGACTCCAGGCATTCAGGTCCAGAAAGATTATTATGGAAGCACAAATATGGTAGATGGAAACTTTTGACTATTGATTTTGGGTGATTTTGTGTATATTGCCTCTGGGCCTTGACAAGTTTCTCAGTACTAGGAAACACTGTGGAATGACACCTGCAATCTGCATTGAAAGAATCTATTTTTCCAGGGAGATGTAAAGGATATAAACTGCTGGCTTCTATAAATGACATGGCAGCTTAAGAAGTCTCTGTAAAATCAATCCAAATATATCAGTCAACTTTCCAACAGAAGTGGAAAACAGGAAGACAGAAAGAAAGAAGTACAGGGAGCGTGTACACAGCATGTGAAGGGTGTGTGATAAAAATTCTTTGCATACATGTATGAAATTGTCACAACCAGCTACCATACAAAATATATAGATTTTCTGAAAGCAAGAAGTCCATTTACTGACAGATACTCTTCTCTAATGTTTATGATTTCACATTCTATCTCTCGTCTGTGCTGATGCTTGAACCCAGGGCATCATGCAAGCTAGGCAAGTGCCACCACACTGAGTTAAACAGACAGCTGTGGCAGATGTCATTCTCAATAAATTAAACCCTCAGATATAGTTTCACTTTTACAACAGGATGACATTTCCTATTAATAAACTCACAAACAGAAAATGGTGTCATAAATTTGGTGCAGAAGATATGCTCTTGTGTTGCCAGCACTGGTTTGTGGCCTCCAGACTGTTCAGAAACCTTTCTGAAAGGCTATATAAGGTATTATTTTAGAAGTTTTATCAGAGGTGTTCCAGTAAGACAGAAAAACAAGAGAAAGTACCAAGAGACAGCAAGAAATACAGAGGAATGACTCTAAAATAGCAACCAGATGAGTTGGGAATTTTGGGAGAAACAACAGCATCTTTGTAAAAAATACCACTATCAACATTTGTGCTCAATGGGTGGAAACACATTTTCTTTTCAGGGGGTCCCAACTAGAAGCTGTAGAATTTATGGTACATATCTGTTTCATGTATTGAGGAACTAAATTGGCTGTTTATCAATGTAGCTCTCTTATTTTACACCTCAGCAGCTGTGTATAAGTTTCTGATTACTTATACTTCTTCTACATAATATCTGACTTTTTAAAAATTGTACCTGTTCAAAACTGAGGATGAAGTGGTGTCTTCTGAGTTTGCTTTTCATGTGTTTATTGATAATTTTTGTCTTTAAGAAAATTGTTCATCACCCACCCCCACACAGCGCAGAGGTGAGCTGTTTTGGCACCTGCCTTGTGTCTATCTTCTACCTTCCTACACTGGGACCTCTTGTCCTTGTGTCTGCAGGCAGGTCAACTCAGCACCAGAGGACCAAGCAACCCAGAGTATGCTGACATTTCTGTGGTAGTTCAGTTCCCATCCACCTGGAGAGTGAGTGCCTCAGACCCACCTGCACACACCTTGAGACCAATCAGAGTATCAGAATGAATTCTGAAGAGAATCTTATACCCATACACAATGAGGAAGGAAGAGCCACCTCAAGCACCCACTGGAAGAATAGATGGGAAGACAAAAATATAAGAATACTTCCAACAGCATGAAAACCAATAAGACACCAGCAGAGTCTAGGACATCTACACCAGAAAGACCAGAACATCCCAACACAGATGAAACAAAAGAGAACAAACTTAAAAATAACTTCATGCAGATGACAGAGACCCTAAGAGAGGAAACCAGAAAATCCTTCAGAAATGGAAGAAAAGAAAACCAAAAGATGCAAGTAATGAAGGAAAGACAAGGATATAAAATTAAACAGCTGAGGGAAACAGTTCAAGACCTGAAAACTGATATAGAGACAATAAAGAAAACACAAAGTGAGGCAATGAAGGAAGAGGGAAAGCTAAGTAATCAATCAGGATCTGCAGATGCAAACATAATCAACAGAATTCAAGAGATGGAAAACAGATTCTTAGAAAGTGAAGATAAATTAAAGGAAATACATTCATCAAGCAAAGAAAATCTTAAGTCCAACAAATCCGTAACACAAAATACCCAGGATATGTGGGACACCGTGAAAAGACCAAACCTAAGGATAATAGGTATCGAAGAAGGTGAAGAAACCCAACTCAAAGGTGCACAAACCATATTCAAGAAAATCATAGAAGAAATTCACAACCTATAGAAAGACATGCCAATGAAATTACAAGAAGCTTACACCAAATGGAGTGGACCACAAAAGAAAGTCCTCTCCTCAAATAATAATTAAAACAAAAAATATAGAATAAAGAAATAATATTAATAGAAGCAAAGGAAAAAGGCAAAGTAAGATATAAAGGCAAACCTATCCAAATTACACTGAACTTCTCCATGGAAACTCTGAAAGCCAGAGGATATGGCTAGATTTTCTACCAACTCTAAAGGAACACAGATACCAGCTCAGAATATTATACTCAGCAAATTTCTAAATCACTATAAATGGAGAAAACAAGATATACTATGAGAAAACAAGATTTAAACAATATGTAAACAATATTCCAACCCTGAAGAAAGTACTGTAAGAAAATCTCCAACCTAAGGAAATTTACTATACTCACAAAACATGGGCAATAGATAATCCCACTTTACAAGAACCCAAAAGAAAAAGCTGGGAAAATCCACATAGAATACCACTACCAACAACAAATCAAAAACAAACAAGAATAAGCACTCAGTGGTCCTTAATTCCCATCAATATTAATGGACTTAAATCGCGTATTAAAAGACACAGGGTAATAGACTGGATATGAAAAGAGAATCCATCCTTCTGCTGCATGCAAAAAACACACCTCAACTTCAAAGACAGACATTACTTCAGAGTTAAGGGTTGGAATAAAATGTTCCAATCAAATGGACATAAGAAAGGAGCTGGGGTATATATCCTTTTACCTAACAAATTTGACTTCAAAGTAAAATCAACCAAAGACATGAAGAAGGTCATTTCCTATTCATCACAGGAAAAATCCATCAGGAAGAAGTCTCAATTCTAAACATCTATGCCCCAAATGCAAAGGCACCAATGTTCATAAAAGAAACATTAAAACTCAAATCACAAATAAGACCTCACACAGTTAAGTGGGAGACTTCAACACCCCACCCTCACCACTGGACAGGAACCCCAGACAGAAACTTAACAAAGAGACAAATGAACCAGCAGATGTTATGACCCAATTGGGATTAACAGACTTCTATAGCACATTCCATCCAAACACAAAGAATATACCTTCTTTTCAGGATCCAATAGAACCTTCTCTAAAATCGACCACATTCTCAGCAACATAGCAAACCTCAGCAGGTACAAAAAATTGGAATAATGCCAGAGTGTTATTAGACCACCATTCTTTAAAGTTAGAATTCAAAAACATCACAAATTGCAGAAAACCAAACAACTCATGGAAATTGAACAGCATGCAATTGCACCATTCCTAGGTCAAGGAAGAAATAAAGAAAGAAACTAAAGACTGCCTAGAATACATTGAAAATGAAGACACAACATACCCAAATTTATGAGAAACTTTGAAAAAAGTACAAAGTGAAGCATTCATAGCTCTAAGTGCTCACATGAAGAAACTAGGGAATAGTCACAACAGAGAGTTTCCATCATATCAGAAATGTCTAGAAAAATAGAAACAAATTCACCCAGGTGGAGTAGACAACAGGACATAATCAAATTGATGTCAGAAATCAATAAAGTCTAAACAAAGAAAACAATTCGAAAATCATTGTAACAAAGAGTTAGTTCTTCTAGATAATCAACAAAATAGACAAACTGTTATCCAAACCAACCAAAATACAGAAAGAGAATATGCAAATTAACAAAATCAAAAATGAAAAGGGGACACAACAAAGGACACTGTGGAAATCCAGAGAATCTTCAGGTCATACTTTGAAAACCTGTACTCCAGAAAATTGGAAAATTCAAAGGAAATGGACAATTATCTGGGCAGATATCACTTACCAAATTTGAATCAAGAACAAACATCCAACTAAAGCAGGCCTATAAACTCTAAGGAAATAGAAGTAGCCATGAAATTCTCCAAACCAAAAAAAAAAAAAAAAAAAAAAACGAGGACCAAATGTATTCAGTACAGAATTCTACCAGAAATTCAAAGAGGAGCTAATATCAATAGTCCTCAAATTGTTCAACAAAATGGAAGCAGAAGGTTCATTGCCAAATTCTTTTTACAAGGCTACAATTACCTTGGCATACAAGTCACACAAAGACACAACTAAGAAAGAGAACCACGGACCAATACCCCGCATGAGCATACATACAAAAATTCTCAATAAAATACTGAAAAATCGTATCCAAGAACACATCAGAGATATCATCCACTATGATCAAGCAGGTTCATCACAGGGATTCAAGGATGGTTCAATATATGAAAATCTGCCAATTTAATCCATCATATAAACAGGCTGGGGATAAAAAACCAGATGGTCATCCCACTAGATGCTGAAAACGCCTTTGATAAAATTCAACAACCCTTCATGATAAAAGTCCTGGAGAGATTAGGAATAACAGGAACATACCTAAACAAAATAAAATCAATATACAGTAAGCCAACAGCCAATGTCAAACTAAATGGAGAGAAACTCAAAACTATTCCTCTAAAAACAGGAACAAGACAAGGCTGTTGACAGTCTCCATATCTCTTTAATATTGTCCTTGAAGCTCTAGAAAGAGAAGTAAGTCATCAAAGGGAGATCAAGGTGATACAAATTCGAAAGGAAGAAGTCAAGATTTTACTGCAGATGATATGATAGTCTACATAAGTGAACTGAAAAACTCTATCAGGGTTCTCCTACAACTGATAAACACCTTCAGCAAAAAGGCAGGTTACAAGATTATCTAAAAAAATGTGTCACCCTATTTTATGCATGATAAATGTATCGAGAAAGAAATCAGAGAAACATCACCCTTTACATTTGCCACAAACAACATAAAATACCTTTGGGTAATGCTAACTAAAAAAGTAGAAAACCTATATCATAAGAGTTTTGAGTCTCTAAAGAAAGAAATTAAAGAATATACCAGAAAATGGAAAGATCTCTCATGTTTTATGATAGGTAGGATCAACATAGTAAAAATGGCAATCTTGCCAAAAGCAATCTACAGATTCAATGCAATTCCAATCAGAATTCCAACACAAATCTTCACAGACCTTGACAAAAAAATTCTCAAATTTATATGGAAAAACAAAAGGTACAGGATAGCCAATACAACCCTGTACAACCCAAGAACTTCTGGAGGAGTCACCATCCCTATTTACAAACTCTATTATAGAGCTATAGTCCTGAAAACAGCTTGGTTTAGGCACAAAAATAGATAGGTATACCAATAGAATAATGTTGAAAACACGGATATTAACCCACATACCTACAAACACCTGATTAATGACAAAGAAGCTAAAGCTATACAATGGAATAAAGAAAGCATCTTTAACAGATGGTGCTGGCCTAACTGGATGTTGGATTGTAGAAGACTGCAGATACAACCATGTCTATTGCCATGCCCAAAACCTAAGTCCACAAGGATAAAAGACCTCACCATAAATCCAGCCACACTGAACTTATTAGAAGAAAAAGTAGGAAACAGCCTTGAAGGAATTGATACAGGGGATTGATTTCTGAACATAATACCAGTAGAGCAGACAGTGAGATCAAAAATTAATAAATGGGACTTCCTGAAACTCAGAAGCTTCTGTAAGGCAAAGGACACAGTCAACAAGACAAAAAAACGACAGTCCAAAAATTGGGAAAAGATATAAACCAACCCCACATCTGACAGAGGGCTGGTCTCCAAAATTTGCAAAGAACTCATGAAGCTATCCTCCCAAACACCAAATAATCCAATTAAAAATTAGGGTACAAAACTAAATAGACAATTCTCCATAGAGGAATCTGAAATTGCTGACAGACACATAATAAAGTGTGCAACATCCGTAGCTGTCAGGGTAATGCAAATCAAAACAACTCTGAGATAGCATCTTTCTCCTGTCAGAATGGTTAAAATCAAAATCCCCAGTGACAGTTTATGCTGGAGAGGATGCAGAGAAAGAGGAACAATCCTACACTGCTGCTGTGAGTGCCAACTGGTCCATCCACTTTGGAAATCAATAGGGCGATTCCTCAGGAATAATGGAATCAGTCTACCACATTCTCAAAATTTGGCATTCCCAATATCCCTCTCTTAGGCATATACCCATAAGTAGCACATTCAAACAACAAGGATATCTGTTCAATGATGTTCATCGCAGCATTATTTGTAATAGCCAGTACCTAGAAATAACTTAGATGCCCCTCAACTGAAGAAAGGATAGAGAAAATGTGGTACAGTTACACAATTACTTCTACTCAGTGGGGGAAAAAACAATGGAAATTTGAAATACTCAGGCAATTGGATGGAACTAGAAGAATCATTCTGTCGAAAAAAGACAAACATGGTATGTACTCAGTCATATGTGGATTCTAGACTTAGAGTAAAGGATTACCAGTCTGCAATCCACACTTCCAGAGTCTCTCATAAACACGGAGGACCCTAAGAGAGTCATACTTGTTCCCCTAGAAAAAGGTAATGGGACAAGTTCCCGTGAGCAAATTGGAAGCATGGGGGCAAGGGAGAGGGAACCAGGAAAATGAGAAGGGGAGAAGAGGAGGGGTGAGGAAGACATGATGGGGCAGGGAGGTTGAGTTGGGGGAAGAACAGAAGAGAGCAAGATAAGAGATAATATAATAGAGGGAGAAAATACATGTATAAAGAGAAATCAGGCACTAGGGAAATGTCTTGAGCTACAAAGATGACACCAACTAACAACCTAAGCAACAGAGGAGAGACTACCTTAAATGACCTCTTCTGACAATGAGATAGATGACTAATTCATATGCCATCCTATAGCTTTCATCCAGCAGCTGGTGGAAGTAGAAGCACACACCCACAGCCAAACCTTGAACTGAACTGAAATCCAGTTGCAGAGAAGGAGGACAGATGAGCCTAGGGGTCCATCCCATGCTGATGAAACCCACAGGAACTGCTGACCTGAACAAGGGAGATCTCTTGCTACCCAGACTGATAGCTGGGAAACCAGCATTGTACTGATCCAGACTCCCTGTATGAGTGTGTCAGTAAGGAGACCTATTAGTGGATCAGTACTCATCCCTAGTATAGGAATGGACTTTGGGAGCTCATCCCACAAGGAGGGATAATCCCTGAGCCTAGACTCAAGGGGCTTGGCGTAACCCTATTCTAAATGATATCACACACTTTGAATACCCCCTTGCAGAAGGCCTCACCCTTGCAGGGGAGAAGAAAGGGTATGGGATAATTAAGTTATTAGTTGGGGGGCAAGGGAACATGGGAGGGAGAGGGTCCTGGGATTAATATGCAAAATTATCTTCTTTCTAAATAAAATAAAAAAGAAAATTGTTCATCAAACTTGGCTTGAATGTTGTGTTACCTATCTTCTTGCAGGTTATTTGCTTGTTCTAATTGAAAAGTTCTTTTCAAAAATATTCTTGGCAAACCCCTTCTTCTATCCCACCCATTGTGTCGCATAGTCTTATTCTTTTAAATGTAATTTTAAATGTCCCTTGGAACCATTTCCTAATATTTTGAGCAGTTTAGAAGGAATTGGTATTGATTCTTTAAAAGTTTGATAACTTGCCCAGAAAAGCCACTAGGTTTTCACTTCTTCTTATTACCAACTCAAACCTTTTACTGAGTAGAAGTTAGCCTGCTCTGGTTTTTAGTCTTGTGAATAAATACCATAATGAAAATCTACCTGTGGAAGAAAGGGCTTATTCCATGTTTTGGAGGATGGAGCTGATACAAAGGCCATAGAGATGCTGCTTACTGGCGTACTCCTCAGGATTTGTTCAGCCTCAATCTTATAAAACCCCGGGACAGCAAAGTATTTATCGCCCACCATAGGCTGGACCCTCAATTATGAGTGTTTAATCAAGAAAATATCTTATAAAGTTGTAGACCTGACAGAGCTTTTTTCTCAGTTGAGGTTTCTCTTCCCAGATAGTTATAACTTGTGTCAAGCTGGAAGACAGCTAATCAGGAAAAGTCTATTCAGAATTTCTCTGTTTTGGGTGTGAGTGTCTGTTTGGGAGTTTACAATATGTGTACATGAACATGAATGAGCATGTGCTCCTGTGTGTGTGTGAGAGAGAGAGAAAGAAAGACACACACACACACACACACACAGAGAGAGAGAGAGAGAGAGAGAGAGAGAGAGAGAGAGAGAGAGAGAGAGAGAGAATATTGTTTTGATTACTTCTCAGTCAGGTTTTACCTAATTTTTTGAAGTGAGGTGTCCTGGAAACCTTCTGCTATGAGAAAGTATCTGGTCAGGACATACATATAGCGATTATAGTAACTTAAATGCTTACAGTTCTGGAGGGAAACATATCTTAACTTGTTGAGATGTCATCTACAGATTTGAAGAGAAAGTATCCTGTATACCTACAGATATGAGAAGAAAGGTATCCTAACTTGTCAGGAAGTCAGGATATACCAAAGCTGTTTCTGGGGGGTGTTGGATGATATGCCCTCAGGATATGGAAATAGTGCTCCTCTCTGAGGGGGAGAGAGGAATTACAGCTCTGTTCTACTTCCAAGGGAGTTTCCCAGCAGAGATATTCCCTTCTTCTTAGCTAGAGCCCAAGTGTTACTTCTGTTTTACTCTGCTAAGCAGAAGTCCCTTCAGAAATGTAGTAAACTGCTAAAGCAAAATGTTGTTAATTTTGCTCTACTCCCATTATTAAGTTTCCAAGCTGATTTGTCATTTCCTTCATCTGCTCTTCTCCACTAAGGGAGCTTTTCAGCAGAGATTTTGTCCCATGCCAGGAAAAAGGTCTTCACTCAAGCTCTTTGGAGAGACTTATTTGGGAAAGAGGAATTAAGGAGAGTTGATACCTTTGCCATGTTGGAGAAGAATGGCTGCTAACTGAACAGGCACAGGGGCTCATGTGGGGTTTCTTCGAGGTGGAGTTTTTACAGGGCTAAGATTTTCATGGAGTGAATTAGTCAGATATCATTTCCTTTGAGTTTGGACAACCTCAGACTGGCTGGATTTCATCCTCATATATTGACTTCTTTTTCTGCTTAAGGATTTGGTGGATTTCCTGCTCAGGTATAGGATGGTTTCATGTTCAGTTGGTCTAGGGAATTTATGTCTCTGGTTGAAGGGCCAAAGTGTTTTTCCTTTACTGGCTTTTTAGCCTTTGGACCCTAGTTTCATGTCAAGCATGGCGTTGTTTCACTGGCTACAGTTTCATAATGAATGTACATTTCTTTCACTGGTTCTGGTTTCAAGGCTATGGTTGGTTTAATTCAGTGACTGATTTCAGGTCCAGGGTGGTTTCTTTCACAGCTTCTAATTCAGGACTAGGGTGCATTTGTTTCATTGGCTATGTGTTCTGAGTCACTATGTGTTTGTTCATGGGCCATGCTTAA
Organism: Cricetulus griseus; assembly: GCF_003668045.3. Taxonomy (NCBI): domain Eukaryota; kingdom Metazoa; phylum Chordata; class Mammalia; order Rodentia; family Cricetidae; genus Cricetulus; species Cricetulus griseus. The sequence continues at coordinate 13,990,656 of NC_048602.1, read as the reverse complement.
GGTGCTAGGGATTGTTTCTCTGGCTTCCAGGCCAGGGTGGGTTTCCTTATGGCAATTTTATCCTGCAAGCAACAAGACACATGTGTGCAGGTCAGAGGACAACAGTGGATCTTTACCTTCACCTCATTTGAAATGAGACCTCTTGGATAGTCTTCTGGTACATGTGCCAGGACAGTTGGATAACCAGTTCCCAAGATCTACTTGTGTACACTTCCTGTCTCCCTATTGTAGGAATTACGGGCTTGCACACATTAGAACTACACTCAGACTATTTATGTGTTGGTTTTGGGACATCAAACTTATGAACCACACATTTATTCATGAAGTGTGCTTGTCCATCTCATGATGTTAGCAGATCGGTTCCCTTTTCTTTCTTGGAATTAGGAATGAAGCTGAGGTTCATCCCTACTAGGGAAGAGCTCTGCTACTGATACTCATTCAGGCCAAGAACCTTTACACTTTTACTTTTATTTATGTTTCTTTATGTTAGAAACAAGATAGTTTTACATGTCAATCCCTGTTCCTGTTCCCTCTCCCTGTTCCCCTGACCCCCTCTAACATCCTAGTATCAAATACCTATCTGCTCACCAGGGAGAGTGAGGCCTTCCATGGGGCTCTTTAGAGTCTGCCATATACTATGAGAATCTCTCTATGTGAAGTGGGATCCCTGTCCTAACATTTATATAGCAGTCTGTTATACTCTGAAGCCTTGGGTTTCAGGAAAGACATTTTCCTCATCCTGCTGTTCTTATGAAGAATGTCAACTACGTATCCATTCTATGTTTTCTCTGTCATGAAAAATATATTTTTCTCTGAAGGAGTCACATGATCTGATGGTTTCTGTTCCCCAGTAGGTTCATATGTTCTTTCATTCTTCATATAAGTCTGAGATTCACTTTGTACCAGGCACTATTAGGAAAGGTAATTATTAACATAGTCAACTGGAAAGGATCTCCAATCAGCTACAAAACTCATCTCTGTACACACTGGAGAAGAAATTTCTAGATTGCAGAATCATTTCACTATTTGGGTCCTTGACAAATTAAAAAGGGAAAAGAAAGCTCAGAATCAATTTTAATATTTTCTGTTTAGTGACTCCTGGCACATTATGACCAGATGACCCATGCACCTGCTGCCAAGATGGACCATCTCCTCAAACTGGAAGCTAAAACAAACACTGTCAATTCTTGATATTGTCAAGTATTCAGGCATAGCCATGGGAAATGGAGACATGTGACATGGAGGGAAATGGGGGGAGGAAAGAGGAATAAAATTAAGGATCTATAAAGAATCAATGTTGAAACCTAGAAGGCCACACATTTAATATCCATATAAATAACTTATCTATGAAATGGAAAACAACATAGTTCAGAAACAATGAATAACCAATGGACAATAAACTAAATCTATTTTTTAAGAAAATATGGCATGAAGAATGGTAGACAGACACTAGACACTGCAACACTATCATTCTTGCCTGTTAAGTTAGTTGTTCTTCAGATTTTAATGACAATTTCAAGAATGTTTGGGCAGTTGAAAAGTCTCTCAACTTGTCCTATATTCCTCAACATCATGTTTTTATTCAAGTATCCATGGAGGACAGAAGAGTGAGATTCATTTTCTGGTATATCTGTGATCCACCAAGTGGAAGCTGGGAACTCTTCAGGGTCTTTTGCAGAGTAATAGCTAAAATAATTTCTTTAATTATTAATTTCAAATTTTATTTAAATTAGAAACAATCCAATGTATCAATCCCATTTCCTTCTCCCTCTGTCAGTGGAACCAGTATTTATCCCTAGTATAGGAATGGACTTTTCAAGCGCACTCCCTGTTGAGGGAAGCTATCTTCACCTAGATACAAGGTCCTGCCCCAATTGATGTGACAGACCTCGATGATCCCCCATGGAAGCCTTACCCTACCTGGGGAGTGGATGGAGGTAGAATTGGGTGGAAGTGTTGGAGAATGAGAGGGAGAAGGGAACTGGGATTGTCATGTAAATTAATCTTGTTTCTAATTCAAATAAAAATGATTTAAAAAAATGAAAGTGGTGTCCTGTTCCAATTTGTTCCAGGGTACCACCTACCTTCTCTTGTAGGATGTTCAGTGTGGCTGAATTTATGTTGAGTTCCTTGATCCATTTGGATATCAGTTTTGTTCATGGCCATAGATAAGGATCTCTCTGCAATCTTCTACATGTACGAATCCAGTTATTCCAACACCATTTGTTGAAGATGCTTTCTTCCCATTCTGTAACTTTAGCTTCTTTGTGAAAAATCAGTTTTTCATGGGTTTGTGGATTAATCTCAGGGTTTTCAATTTGATTCCATTGGTCACCCTGTCTATATTTGTACCAATACCAAACTGTTTTCAGGACTGTGGCTCTATAATAGAGATTGAAGTCAGTGATGGTGATGCCTCTAGAAGTTCCTTTATTGTACAGGGTTTTTTTGTCTATCCTGGGTATTTAGTGTTTCCATATAACATTGAGTACTCTTCCTTCAAGGTCTGTGAAGAAGTGTGTTGGGATTTTGATGGGAATGTAACTGTCAGAATGGCTAAAATAAAAATGCTAATGAAACTTATGCTGGAGAGGATGTGGAGTGATGGGAACATTCTTCCATTGCTGGTGGGAGTGCAGCATTGTGCAGCCAATTTATAAATCAGTTTGGCAGTTAATCATAAAATTTGGACTTGATTTGGAATTCAATTGTACCTCAAGACCCAACAATACCACTCTTAGGCATATACCCAAAGATGCACATTCATACCACAAAGAAATCTGTTCAACTATGTTAATACAAGCATTAACTGTAATTGCCAGAAACTTGAAGTAATGTGTATTATCCTCAATTGAAAAACAAATAAAGAAAATGTGACACATATCACATTTGACTTCTGCTCAGTGGTTTCAAAAACAACATCTTGAAATTCCCGGGCAAATGGATGACAGCAGAAAATACATTCTGCCTCAAGTAACTTAGGCCCAGGATGATGTGGTAGTCTTTGAGGGGGGCCCACCTAGAGGGCCCTACTCTGCCTGGGGAGTGGAGGGTGGATGAGGTATGGAGTAGGTGGGGGAGGGCAGGGATAGGGAGAAGGGATTGACATGTGAAGTAAGTTTGTCCTAATTTGAGTTAATATAAAAATTAATAAAATAAAAAAGTATATCTAAAGTCATAAATCTATGACAAGAACATATGTGTGGTTCCTAATGCCCAGGAGTAGGAAAATCTGTTTTTGTTCGCTTAATCCAGGGTTTAGCAATCAATTCCAAAGTCTTTTCTTCCAAATTACTTGGCCAGCACACATCGTCCTCTATTTTTATGTATTTTCTTATCATGTGCTGATAGAGAATAAAATGTGATGGGGAAGACATGACATTGGGTTAATGTTATAAAGTGATGGTACACAAGGAGGTAAAAGAAAGAAAAATAAATAGATCCAGATATATTGTAAAACAGTTAAAAAATACCGAAAAACACCAGACAACATAATCAATTTATCACCGACACACTTCAGAAAAGTCAGTCATATATTGGAAAACAAAACAAAACCACACTTACATTGCTATTGGCATACAACATTTTATCTAATCACTCTTCTGAAGAAATGAAGGAAAACCACATTAAATTTTCTGTGTGCTGGATCCTAGTATGCAATTCTAAAGGAAATACTTGGCCTTCACTTCTAGCAAGGAGCAGGGCTAATCCCACTGCAGGTCATGTTTTATTTTTGTTTTGTAATCAACACATGAACCATTGCTTCCTTTCACCTTACCTGATTACAGTCTTTTTGCTTCCTCTATATTCACCTTCCAGGGTTCTTTGTTTTCTTCATGACAGGTGACTAGCTCAGGTTTGGATTCAGAATGGCCTAAGAATTACAAGAGATGGGTGATAAATTTCTTTACATAATGTGGATAAGTGTTGGGTTGTAACACAGGCTTGTACTTGGGGAAATAAAAGAATATAATGAGAGATTAATAAGTGAAGTCTTATTAGTAAATAATTGACAGATGGTTAATACTTTTAAGAAATTAATTTTAATTTTGTGTAACTTCAACTTCCCTTCCATAAAACATTTACAAATATATAATTGTTGGATTCAAATTGTATTCACACTTCATTTCTCCTGCATGACTGCAAAATTACCATATGGGATTGAATTATATGTTTGGCTAAATTAAAACATCATTTAAAATAATATAAGAACAAATAGTAAATATTTCACTCACCAATATCTAGGAATAGTTGGGAGCTTGTATTTATTCATATAAAACAAATCAAAATTATAATACAAGTTGTTATATATTCCTATGTTTAAGCAGGATTCAGAAAATGATTTATTCTCACCCACAGAAACCAGGTTGCTGAAATTCTGCAACATGACTCAGATGTACAAACCCTCTGAGAAGAATTCAGGCAATCCCATTCTTCCTTAGAGAAATTGATAGCCACATTCTCAAATGTCAAGAGACTCTGAAATAAATATTGTTTCTACTTATAATGATGGTTTGAGACCTTAATTTTCCCCAAAGGAAAGATTATTTAGCTAAAGAGCTTGCTGTACTATCAGTAATTAATCTGCAATTTTTAAATCTATATGTTATGAGGGAGGATGTGCTGATTGTTTACCAGAGATCAAAGTTCCCAACACCTAAAATCCTCAGGAAAATTGTGCCTTTTCTCATTGATAAATAACATCTGCAGTTGTCCACAGTAGGAATTGAGAATCAATATTAATCTCTCATGTCAGAAATTTTGGAAATCATTCAGAGCATGCATCGATGTAGATATGTCATACTGGAAAATAAGAGGCAGGGAAGGGTGGAAAGTGAGATACAGCATAGAATGAGAGTGATAATGAAGAATCGCTATGGAAAATACAATAAAACCTGAAAACAGATTTCTTACAATAAGGTGCTACAGTGAATGTTGATCTGTGCAAACGACTTATTTCTCTGTGGACTGTAAACCTGCCACAAACTTGTGCACACATTTACCTGAGAAGAAGCCATCTGTCAATCTGCTTCTTTATGGATCTTTTCAAGGAATTTATTTTCAAGTTTTACCTTCCTGATACTATTCTGTGTATAAGGTAAAATCACCTTCATTCCATGCTACCACACACAGAGACTGCAAAGCAGCTTAAAAAATATCCTCACTTTGTGACTTGTTCCACAAAACAGATGCAAAGAACATGAATTTTACAGTGTGACCAACTCTTAGTTTTTGCTCTCCTGCATTTGTAGGATCTATTATTCCAGCAGATAGTGGTTATCTACCACCTGGGTTTGTGACTTCAGTAACCTGCTTTATACTTTGCACAGGCATTTCAAATTGATTCTGATGTCCAATTAAACAAAACCAACACATGTATTTGAAATATTGGATGGAGACTCAGGGGTAGCCACAGGTGAAAGTATTTCTCACATTGTGTATGTAAGTAATATATTTCTTATTGGCATGGCAGACTGGGGAATTGATGGTTCACTAATGTCTCCAAAAATCATTCCCTTTCATTTCCATATTACAATATAAAATTCCATTATTTCCCAGATTTGCAGCTATACAAATGTTTAGATTGTCTCTCAAGTTCATTTTTTGCAGTGAAAAAGCCTCTTTGTGATTCACTGTCAAAAGCTATCTCTACTCAAACCTAAACATGACATTCCTGTGCACAATTTAAAACTTGTGCTTTACTAAAGATACTCCAATTCCAGCCAAGTAGGTTTTTCATGTTGAAAATCTGATTGTTTGCAAAATCCACCTAAATAAAAGCACTCTTTTCCAGACAGTTGTCAACTTCCAGAGTTTTTGATAAGACACACCTGACCTGAGCAGGTGGGAGTTCAAGGAATATAGAATGACAAATGGGGAACTTGCCTAAGACTGAACTAGGCTTTCTGAGGGTGGGTGTCATTTGGGGTTCTCAGTCAGTCTATTGGGCAGCTGGCAGGGGGACCAGTTTCTATCCCTAGTGCCTGAACTTAATTTTGAAAGTCACTCCCTTGTCGGGATACTCTCTCAGCCTAGATACGGGGGGGGGAGGGGGGCTTCTGGTCCTACTCCAAATGGTGAAACAGAATTTGATGATTCCCGGTGGGAGGCCTCACACTCTCTAGGAGAGGACAGGAGGTGGGAAGGGAAGATGGTGGAGTGAGGGGGAGGACACAGGACAAGTGCCAGAGGGAACTCAGATTGGTATGTAAAGTATGATGGCTTTTAACTTAAATTTAGAAATTAATACAAAGAACACTGGGCTGCAAAAAAAGATGTGGCAACAAAAAAAAAGATAAAATCTAATTAGGAAAGAAAAAATAAATAAGGAAAAAGAAAACAGACACAAACCACCTTAGTTAGGAGTGGAAATTTAACAAAGTTTTATCAAAGTAAAATAAATAGGCAAGGAAGAAGGAAGGAATGAGTATATGGAAGAAGAAAAGAGTGAAGAAATAAGAAAACATTCCATTTTCAGGTGGGAATGTATCAAAATTCATGTGGATGTATTGATCGCCAAAGGTGAGATAATGTTTCTCACTTAGTTCATGAGCTCCTGGATAGACCAGGCTTTGTAAGACATTCATATGACACAGGTGGATTATCCCATTCTTTCTCTCATTTTAAAATTCTGCCTCTCTTGTTTTCTCATTTTCTTTTTCTATGTCTTGTTATATAGTTGATTTCCCAAGAACAGAGAAGTGAAAAACTTCTTAAAATTTGAAACCTAACCTTTACAGTACAACTACTGAGTCTCACAAACTGGGTGATTTGTCTTGTTAACAGTTCATGTTGTTTCTTCACATTGTAGAGATGTACATTTTAATGCAGACTACATTTCACAGTAAACAGCAAGCATGTGGGAAGCTCTGCATTCAGATGGACTCTTGATGATTGATGACATGGTGTGGATTATACTTAATGTTTCTCTGCTGAGATTATCTGATCATGACCATGAACATGACATTTTGTCTCTATAGAAAAATTAATTTAGCTGAGTATGTTAGTACACTCCTTTAATACATGCAGTTGGGATGTGGAGGCAAGCAGATTTCTGGGAGGAGCAGGCCAGTATGATCTACAGAGTGATTATCAGCCCTGAAGGGATAACACAATGAGACCCTTTCTCAAAAAGGCAAATGAAAGATGTGCACTATAGTTCCTATGATTTTATTTTTTTTAGAGCTTGTTTGAATAATTGAAATGACATTGTTTCTTTTGCTACTGTTGTCCATTTGTGTTATTTTCTTTCACTGGGGAACATTCCTTGTAGGGGCCTCTGAATATCTGACATAGCAATAACACTTTTAAAAATGTATTTTTAACGTGGAAAATTTTGTTTTTCCCACAAGTCCATTGCATAGTTTTGCTGGCTTCTTGAGTTCTTTATATATTTTGGAAATCAGCCCTCTGTCAGAAGTGGGGTAGGTGAATATCATTTCCCAGTTTGTGGGCTGCTGTTTTGTCTTGCTGACTGCGTCCTTTACCTTACAGAAGCTTGCCATTTTCTGGAGGTCCCATTTATCCATATCTTGTTTTGGCTATCCAGGGTCTTTTGTTGTTCATATAAAGTTGAGATGTTCTTTTAAGGTCTGTGAAGAATTGTGCTGGGAATTTGATGGAGATTGAGTTGAAGCTGTAGAGGGCTATGGACAAAATTGCTATTCTTGCTATGTTGCTCCTACCTATCCAAGAACATTGGAGACAGGGTTTCTCTGTGCAGCTTTGGATTCTGTTTTTCACTCACTATATATTTTATGCTGACATGGAACTCACAGAGATCCACTTATCTCTGCCTCCTAAGTTCTGGGATTAAAGTATGCACCACCACACCCAGCTAGTTTTCTTTTTCTTTAATGATTACTTTTGTCACTGTTGTAATAATGGATAAAATCTTGGATTTAAATTGTATATCTCACTGTGTAGTAAACGTGGGTGGTTCTGCATCCATAAGTTTGGAAATCAACAATTCAAACATGGATAAATATGTTTCTCTGTAATTTGTCTTTCTGTTTTTGCCCTTCTTGAATCACTGGAAATTATATTTTGGTAATAAATTATGCATAGAAAGATTTTAATTTATGTAGCTGTTTAAAAATGTATCCATTTATCAGAATAAAAGGATTACTTTTCTAATAACAGTAATCTACTCCTTTGGGGATATAGGCATGTGAGTGTTTTCCATCATGTGAACTACTTTCTGAGTTGGGCAGATTTCAAATTTGAAAATAGATAAGCATGTGAAATTCAGTTAACTGTAGTACCAATAAACATATTATACCACAACAGTTGCTATTCTATGTTGTAGACTTCTTCAGTTATGTTGGGTGGTTTCAAAAAAAATGGCTTGCAAAGGGATTGCCATAATAGCATATATGGCTTTTTTGGAATAGGAATGACCTTGTTAGAGGAAGTGTGTCATTGTGGAGGTGAGTTTATTTTTTTCATAAATGTTCAATCCATACCCAGTATCTCATTTCCCTTCCTGTTTCCTTCTTATATTTTATGCCAGACAATTAAATGTCTTTCTTTATAAGAGTTGCAGCAGTCAAGGTGTCAACTACTAGCAATAGAAACCTAAGACAGAATTTGGACCAGCAATTATGATATTATTTTAGTAAACATGACAATGATTTTGTTTGGAGGAATATGGATTTTTGGTATTTTGGATAAGGGAAGCTGTAGAATGTTTTAAGTGTTGCTAAATTAGCCATAAGCAAAGGAAATCTCAAAACAGCTTATAAAAAGTTTTTTATTGTCTACTGTTCACACATAAAGGTTTACAGTGTAAAGGAGCCAGTAGAGTAATGTAAATATTAGTTGTACATTTTGAGAAGAAAAGTACACCAACAAGTAGAATGGAGATAACTCCTGGGTTCCAGGAGATTAATGAGGTTGAGTACAGTGTATGGTAATCTCAGGGCAACATCACAAAGAGTAGTTTCTAACTTTTGAAAACATATTAAAGAAAAGCTTACAGTTTTGCATGGTGGTGCATGCTTTTAATATCAGCAACCCAGAATCAAAGGCATATGGAACTCTAAGTTTGATGTCAATCAAATTGATAGTATAAATTCCAGAACACCCAAGCTTATGCGTTTATGGAAGTCTTGGAAAATAGAAATCTGATGAGGATGTAATTGAATAAGAAGGCCAAGTTTCAGTTTCACCAAGCATAATAATTTGCAACCTGATTCAGACTTTACAGTCAATGATAGAGGAAAGGCATTATGGATCCTTCTTCTATGACTAAGGAAATATACTAGGCCAGTCAAGTGTCAAAGTTATCACTGGATGGACTGTGATTCACTGGTAACTTGAAGAGAGAGAGAGATCAGATGGCTGCCATGGGCATCTGAAACATCAAAACGTCAAAGGCTACATTCAGAGCACAAATCCTCAAATAGACAAAAACCAAAACAATAAATCTCCACATCTACTACAGGAAGGCCACACTTTCTCATCCAAAGAGTATATCATTTGCCAACCGAGTGTTCATAAACATTACTGTGGTGATATATTTTTGTTATTTATTAAAGCTTGGCCAGGGATTTAGAAAGCAGTCAAGAACAGATATGAGAAACGAGGTCCATGCCTTTTATGCCAGCAACCATAATCTAAGTTGTAGTGGTACACACTTTTAACTTTGGACTCATATGCATCTCAGTGTTTCCAAGACCACCCAGGTAACCACAATAGTAAATCAGTCTAAAAGATAATTATAAATCACAGCTTTAATCCCTACATTAGGGAAGTATATAATACAGAAGCAATATCTCTGAAAGGCACCCATTGTCCAGAGGAAAGATGATACTGGCTAGCTGCTCTGCTTTTCTTATACTCAGCATGAAACTTGAATCCCAAGATCAGTCTCTGTGTCATTTTTTTTTCACACATTAGCCTAAGGGTACTATAGTCCCCGAAACCAAAACATATACTACATGAAATTAAACAATTTTACAAGGAATCAATGTTTTTATTAATTGATAACCATTCAATGAAAATATGTAGAACTACATAAACAAAAACACATATGGGAACATACATACACTGTAATTTAAAGCAGTAGAATATTCCCTATATTCTAGTCATTGAAATGTCTGTTCTTTAGGTCATTTTCATCTGTATTTAGGGCAACAAGAGTTGATTGTTCTTTGATAAAAACAATTCTTTCTATTGGAGGCAAGCCTGCTTAACAATCACATAGATGACAAGATGTTCTAACATTAAGAACTGAAATAATGCTATGAAGATTGTTTCCTCATTTATTTGTGTGTCCATGGTCAGAATCTTCTTCAGTCTGGTTCAATTTGTGTTTTTATGACAATCTAGGCTTTACTAATTTAACATCATATCCATGACAGGAATTAATAATATCAGCATATCTTCAAACCTAGAAAGACAATAGAAACATAGATAATGTGAAATATTCCATATTAAAATGAATTTTGAGTTATTACTATGTAATTCTTTAAAAGATTCAAGATAGCCAGAAGTTGGCATTGTATGCCTTTAATCCCAGTACTTGGGAGGGAGAAGCAGGTGGTTCTGTGAGTTAGAGGCCATCCTGATCTACAGAGCAAGTGCCAGGATAGGCTCTATGGCTACACAGAGAGATCTTATCTCCAAATTCAAAAAAAGAATCAAGATAATCAATAAAGGATACATTCATAATTCAATGCAATATCAGAAAATATGGCCACATGGTATATTTTTGAAAAAATGAACTAATTGAATAAGAGTGTCTTTATTTAGCTGGATTTTGCAAACAATCAAATTTGCAACAAGAAAAACTTAGGTGATTGGAATTGGAGTGTCTTTTTAGCAACCAAAAGTATTAAATTGGGCACAGGAATGACATGTTTAGGTTTGACTAGACATAGCTTATGAAAGTGAATCAAAAAGAGGCTTTTTCACTATACAAAATAAACTTGAGAGACAATCTAAAATTTCCATTATTTCCCTGCAAATCTGGGAAGTAATAGAATTTTATATTGTATTATTAAAACAAAATGGAATCATGTTTGGAGACATTAGTGAAGCATCAGTTACCCACTGTGCCATGCCTGTAAGAAATCTATTAATTACAAAATTTGAGAAATGCTTTCACCTGTGGCTACCCCTAGAATTCCATTCACTATTTGAAATACATGTGTCAGTTTTGATTCATTTGATCATCAGAGTCAATTGGAAATGCCTGTGTAATATATAAAGCAGGTTGCTGAAGTCACAAAACCAGGTGGTAGATAACCACTATCCACTGGAATAATAGAACCTACAAATGAAGGAGAGGAAAAACTAAGAGTTGGTCACTCTGTAAAAGTTCGTGGTTTTTGCATCTCTATTGTGGAACATCTTTACACAGCTTTCCAGTCTCTGAGTGTGGTAGCATGGAATGAAGGTGCTTTCAACTTACACACAGAATGCTATCAGGAAGGTGAAACTTGAAGATAAATTTCTTGAAAATATCCATAAAGAAGCAGATTGACAGATGGCTTGTTATCAGGTAAATGTGTGCACAAGTTTGTGACAGGTTTACAGTCCACAGAGAAATAAGTCGTTTGCACAGATCAACATTCACTATAGCTCCTTATTATAAGAAATCTGTTTTCAGGTTTTATTGCATTTTCAAAAGAGATTCTTTATTATCACTCTGATTTCTATGCCTTATCTCACTTTCCACCCTTCCCTGGCTCTTTTTTCCCAGTATGACATATCTGCATCGATGCATGCTCTGAAAGATTTACAAAATTTCTGACATGAGTGATTAATATCGATACTCAATTCCTACTGAGGACAACTTCAGATGATATTTATCACTGAGAAAGGCACAAATTTCATGAGGATTTTATATGTTGGGTACTTTGATCTCTGTTAATTAGTGACCACAACCTCCCTCATAACATATAGATTTGAAAATTGCAGATTAATTACTGATAAAACAGCAAGTTCCTTAGTCTTTCCTTTGGGGAAAATTATGGTCTCAAACTATCATTGTAAGGAGAAACAATTTTCATTTCAGAATCTGTTGACATTTGAGGATGTGGCCATCATTTTCTCTAAGGAGGAATGGGAATGTTTGAATACGTCTGAGAGGTATTGGT
>NC_048602.1:13938538-13978052 GCF_003668045.3 Cricetulus griseus | reverse complement strand
TTCTCAGTACTAGGAAACACTGTGGAATGACACCTGCAATCTGCATTGAAAGAATCTATTTTTCCAGGGAGATGTAAAGGATATAAACTGCTGGCTTTTATAAATGACATGGCAGCTTAAGAAGTCTCTGTAAAAATAATCCAAATATATCAGTCAACTTTCCAACAGAAGTGGAAAACAGGAAGACAGAAAGAAATACAGGGAGCGTGTACACAGCATGTGAAGGGTGTGTGATAAAAATTCTTTGCATACATGTATGAAATTGTCACAACCAGCTACCATACAAAATATATAGATTTTCTGAAAGCAAGAAGTCCATTTACTGACAGATACTCTTCTCTAATGTTTATGATTTCACATTCTATCTCTCGTCTGTGCTGATGCTTGAACCCAGGGCATCATGCAAGCTAGGCAAGTGCCACCACACTGAGTTAAACAGACAGCTGTGGCAGACGTCATTCTCAATAAATTAAACCCTCAGATATAGTTTCACTTTTACAACAGGATGACATTTCCTATTAATAAACTCACAAACAGAAAATGGTGTCATAAATTTGGTGCAGAAGATATGCTCTTGTGTTGCCAGCACTGGTTTGTGGCCTCCAGACTGTTCAGAAACCTTTCTGAAAGGCTATATAAGGTATTATTTTAGAAGTTTTATCAGAGGTGTTCCAGTAAGACAGAAAAACAAGAGAAAGTACCAAGAGACAGCAAGAAATACAGAGGAATGACTCTAAAATAGCAACCAGATGAGTTGGGAATTTTGGGAGAAACAACAGCATCTTTGTAAAAAATACCACTATCAACATTTGTGCTCAATGGGTGGAAACACATTTTCTTTTCAGGGGGTCCCAACTAGAAGCTGTAGAATTTATGGTACATATCTGTTTCATGTATTGAGGAACTAAATTGGCTGTTTATCAATGTAGCTCTCTTATTTTACACCTCAGCAGCTGTGTATAAGTTTCTGATTACTTATACTTCTTCTACATAATATCTGACTTTTTAAAAATTGTACCTGTTCAAAACTGAGGATGAAGTGGTGTCTTCTGAGTTTGCTTTTCATGTGTTTATTGATAATTTTTGTCTTTAAGAAAATTGTTCATCACCCACCCCCACACAGCGCAGAGGTGAGCTGTTTTGGCACCTGCCTTGTGTCTATCTTCTACCTTCCTACACTGGGACCTCTTGTCCTTGTGTCTGCAGGCAGGTCAACTCAGCACCAGAGGACCAAGCAACCCAGAGTATGCTGACATTTCTGTGGTAGTTCAGTTCCCATCCACCTGGAGAGTGAGTGCCTCAGACCCACCTGCACACACCTTGAGACCAATCAGAGTATCAGAATGAATTCTGAAGAGAATCTTATACCCATACACAATGAGGAAGGAAGAGCCACCTCAAGCACCCACTGGAAGAATAGATGGGAAGACAAAAATATAAGAATACTTCCAACAGCATGAAAACCAATAAGACACCAGCAGAGTCTAGGACATCTACACCAGAAAGACCAGAACATCCCAACACAGATGAAACAAAAGAGAACAAACTTAAAAATAACTTCATGCAGATGACAGAGACCCTAAGAGAGGAAACCAGAAAATCCTTCAGAAATGGAAGAAAAGAAAACCAAAAGATGCAAGTAATGAAGGAAAGACAAGGATATAAAATTAAACAGCTGAGGGAAACAGTTCAAGACCTGAAAACTGATATAGAGACAATAAAGAAAACACAAAGTGAGGCAATGAAGGAAGAGGGAAAGCTAAGTAATCAATCAGGATCTGCAGATGCAAACATAATCAACAGAATTCAAGAGATGGAAAACAGATTCTTAGAAAGTGAAGATAAATTAAAGGAAATACATTCATCAAGCAAAGAAAATCTTAAGTCCAACAAATCCGTAACACAAAATACCCAGGATATGTGGGACACCGTGAAAAGACCAAACCTAAGGATAATAGGTATCGAAGAAGGTGAAGAAACCAAACTCAAAGGTGCACAAACCATATTCAAGAAAATCATAGAAGAAATTCACAACCTATAGAAAGACATGCCAATGAAATTACAAGAAGCTTACACCAAATGGAGTGGACCACAAAAGAAAGTCCTCTCCTCAAATAATAATTAAAACAAAAAAATATAGAATAAAGAAATAATATTAATAGAAGCAAAGGAAAAAGGCAAAGTAAGATATAAAGGCAAACCTATCCAAATTACACTGAACTTCTCCATGGAAACTCTGAAAGCCAGAGGATATGGCTAGATTTTCTACCAACTCTAAAGGAACACAGATACCAGCTCAGAATATTATACTCAGCAAATTTCTAAATCACTATAAATGGAGAAAACAAGATATACTATGAGAAAACAAGATTTAAACAATATGTAAACAATATTCCAACCCTGAAGAAAGTACTGTAAGAAAATCTCCAACCTAAGGAAATTTACTATACTCACAAATCATGGGCAATAGATAATCCCACTTTACAAGAACCCAAAAGAAAAAGCTGGGAAAATCCACATAGAATACCACTACCAACAACAAATCAAAAACAAACAAGAATAAGCACTCAGTGGTCCTTAATTCCCATCAATATTAATGGACTTAAATCCCGTATTAAAAGACACAGGGTAATAGACTGGATATGAAAAGAGAATCCATCCTTCTGCTGCATGCAAAAAACACACCTCAACTTCAAAGACAGACATTACTTCAGAGTTAAGGGTTGGAATAAAATGTTCCAATCAAATGGACATAAGAAAGGAGCTGGGCTATATATCCTTTTACCTAACAAATTTGACTTCAAAGTAAAATCAACCAAAGACATGAAGAAGGTCATTTCCTATTCATCACAGGAAAAATCCATCAGGAAGAAGTCTCAATTCTAAACATCTATGCCCCAAATGCAAAGGCACCAATGTTCATAAAAGAAACATTAAAACTCAAATCACAAATAAGACCTCACACAGTTAAGTGGGAGACTTCAACACCTCACCCTCACCACTGGACAGGAAACCCAGACAGAAACTTAACAAAGAGACAAATGAACCAGCAGATGTTATGACCCAATTGGGATTAACAGACTTCTATAGCACATTCCATCCAAACACAAAGAATATACCTTCTTTTCAGGATCCAATATTACCTTCTCTAAAATCGACCACATTCTCAGCAACATAGCAAACCTCAGCAGGTACAAAAAATTGGAATAATGCCAGAGTGTTATTAGACCACCATTCTTTAAAGTTAGAATTCAAAAACATCACAAATTGCAGAAAACCAAACAACTCATGGAAATTGAACAGCATGCAATTGCAACATTCTTAGGTCAAGGAAGAAATAAAGAAAGAAACTAAAGACTGCCTAGAATACATTGAAAATGAAGACACAACATACCCAAATTTATGAGAAACTTTGAAAAAAGTACAAAGTGAAGCATTCATAGCTCTAAGTGCTCACATGAAGAAACTAGGGAATAGTCACAACAGAAAGTTTCCATCATATCAGAAATGTCTTGAAAAATAGAAACAAATTCACCCAGGTGGAGTAGACAACAGGACATAATCAAATTGATGTCAGAAATCAATAAAGTCTAAACAAAGAAAACAATTCGAAAATCATTGTAACAAAGAGTTAGTTCTTCTAGATAATCAACAAAATAGACAAACTGTTATCCAAACCAGCCAAAATACAGAAAGAGAATATGCAAATTAACAAAATCAAAAATGAAAAGGGGACACAACAAAGGACACTGTGGAAATCCAGAGAATCTTCAGGTCATACTTTGAAAACCTGTACTCCAGAAAATTGGAAAATTCAAAGGAAATGGACAATTATCTGGGCAGATATCACTTACCAAATTTGAATCAAGAACAAACATCCAACTAAAGCAGGCCTATAAACTCTAAGGAAATAGAAGTAGCCATGAAATTCTCCAAACCAAAAAAAAAAAAAAAAAAAAAACGAGGACCAAATGTATTCAGTACAGAATTCTACCAGAAATTCAAAGAGGAGCTAATATCAATAGTCCTCAAATTGTTCAACAAAATGGAAGCAGAAGGTTCATTGCCAAATTCTTTTTACAAGGCTACAATTACCTTGGCATACAAGTCACACAAAGACACAACTAAGAAAGAGAACCACGGACCAATACCCCGCATGAGCATACATACAAAAATTCTCAATAAAATACTGAAAAATTGTATCCAAGAACACATCAGAGATATCATCCACTATGATCAAGCAGGTTCATCACAGGGATTCAAGGATGGTTCAATATATGAAAATCTGCCAATTTAATCCATCATATAAACAGGCTGGGGATAAAAAACCAGATGGTCATCCCACTAAATGCTGAAAACGCCTTTGATAAAATTAAACACCCCTTCATGATAAAAGTCCTGGAGAGATTAGGAATAACAGGAACATACCTAAACAAAATAAAATCAATATACAGTAAGCCAACAGCCAATGTCAAAATAAATGGAGAGAAACTCAAAACTATTCCTCTAAAAACAGGAACAAGACAAGGCTGTTGACAGTCTCCATATCTCTTTAATATTGTCCTTGAAGCTCTAGAAAGAGAAGTAAGTCATCAAAGGGAGATCAAGGTGATACAAATTCGAAAGGAAGAAGTCAAGATTTTACTGCAGATGATATGATAGTCTACATAAGTGAACTGAAAAACTCTATCAGGGTTCTCCTACAACTGATAAACACCTTCAGCAAAAAGGCAGGTTACAAGATTATCTAAAAAAATGTGTCACCCTATTTTATGCATGATAAATGTATCGAGAAAGAAATCAGAGAAACATCACCCTTTACATTTGCCACAAACAACATAAAATACCTTTGGGTAATGCTAACTAAAAAAGTAGAAAACCTATATCATAAGAGTTTTGAGTCTCTAAAGAAAGAAATTAAAGAATGTACCAGAAAATGGAAAGATCTCTCATGTTTTATGATAGGTAGGATCAACATAGTAAAAATGGCAATCTTGCCAAAAGCAATCTACAGATTCAATGCAATTCCAATCAGAATTCCAACACAAATCTTCACAGACCTTGACAAAAAAATTCTCAAATTTATATGGAAAAACAAAAGGTACAGGATAGCCAATACAACCCTGTACAACCCAAGAACTTCTGGAGGAGTCACCATCCCTATTTACAAACTCTATTATAGAGCTATAGTCCTGAAAACAGCTTGGTTTAGGCACAAAAATAGATAGGTATACCAATAGAATAATGTTGAAAACACGGATATTAACCCACATACCTACAAACACCTGATTAATGACAAAGAAGCTAAAGCTATACAATGGAATAAAGAAAGCATCTTTAACAGATGGTGCTGGCCTAACTGGATGTTGGATTGTAGAAGACTGCAGATACAACCATGTCTATTGCCATGCCCAAAACCTAAGTCCACAAGGATAAAAGACCTCACCATAAATCCAGCCACACTGAACTTATTAGAAGAAAAAGTAGGAAACAGCCTTGAAGGAATTGATACAGGGGATTGATTTCTGAACATAATACCAGTAGAGCAGACAGTGAGATCAAGAATTAATAAATGGGACTTCCTGAAACTCAGAAGCTTCTGTAAGGCAAAGGACACAGTCAACAAGACAAAAAAACGACAGTCCAAAAATTGGGAAAAGATATAAACCAACCCCACATCTGACAGAGGGCTGGTCTCCAAAATTTGCAAAGAACTCATGAAGCTATCCTCCCAAACACCAAATAATCCAATTAAAAATTAGGGTACAAAACTAAATAGACAATTCTCCATAGAGGAATCTGAAATTGCTGACAGACACATAATAAAGTGTGCAACATCCGTAGCTGTCAGGGTAATGCAAATCAAAACAACTCTGAGATAGCATCTTTCTCCTGTCAGAATGGTTAAAATCAAAATCCCCAGTGACAGTTTATGCTGGAGAGGATGCAGAGAAAGAGGAACAATCCTACACTGCTGCTGTGAGTGCCAACTGGTCCATCCACTTTGGAAATCAATAGGGCGATTCCTCAGGAATACGGGAATCAGTCTACCACATTCTCAAAATTTGGCATTCCCAATATTCCTCTCTTAGGCATATACCCATAAGTAGCACATTCAAACAACAAGGATATCTGTTCAATGATGTTCATCGCAGCATTATTTGTAATAGCCAGTACCTAGAAATAACTTAGATGCCCCTCAACTGAAGAAAGGATAGAGAAAATGTGGTACAGTTACACAATTACTTCTACTCAGTGGGGGAAAAAACAATGGAAATTTGAAATACTCAGGCAATTGGATGGAACTAGAAGAATCATTCTGTCGAAAAAAGACAAACATGGTATGTACTCAGTCATATGTGGATTCTAGACTTAGAGTAAAGGATTACCAGTCTGCAATCAACACTTCCAGAGTCTCTCATAAACATGGAGGACCCTAAGAGAGTCATACTTGTTCCCCTAGAAAAAGGTAATGGGACAAGTTCCCGTGAGCAAATTGGAAGCATGGGGGCAAGGGAGAGGGAACCAGGAAAATGAGAAGGGGAGAAGAGGAGGGGTGAGGAAGACATGATGGGGCAGGGAGGTTGAGTTGTGGGAAGAACAGAAGAGAGCAAGATAAGAGATAATATAATAGAGGGAGAAAATACATGTATAAAGAGAAACCAGGCACTATTGAAATATCTGGAGAGCTACAAAGATCACATCAACTAACAACCTAAGCAACAGAGGAGAGGCTACCGTAAATGCCCTCTTCTGATAATGAGATGGATGACTAATTCATATGCCATCCTATAGCTTTCATGGAGCAGCTGGTGGAAGTAGAAGCAGACACCCACAGCCCAACCTTGAACTGAACTGAAATTCAGTTGCAGAGAAGGAGGACAGATGAGCCTAGGGGTCCATCCCATGCTGATGAAACCCACAGGAACTGCTGACCTGAACAAGGGAGATCTCTTGCTACCCAGACTGATAGCTGGGAAACCAGCATTGTACTGATCCAGACTCCCTGTATGAGTGTGTCAGTAAGGAGACCTATTAGTGGATCAGTACTCATCCCTAGTATAGGAATGGACTTTGGGAGCTCATCCCACAAGGAGGGATAATCCCTGAGCCTAGACTCAAGGGGCTTGGCGTAACCCTATTCTAAATGATATCACACACTTTGAATACCCCCTTGCAGAAGGCCTCACCCTTGCAGGGGAGAAGAAAGGGTATGGGATAATTAAGTTATTAGTTGGGGGGCAAGGGAACATGGGAGGGAGAGGGTCCTGGGATTAATATGCAAAATTATCTTCTTTCTAAATAAAATAAAAAAGAAAATTGTTCATCAAACTTGGCTTGAATGTTGTGTTACCTATCTTCTTGCAGGTTATTTGCTTGTTCTAATTGAAAAGTTCTTTTCAAAAATATTCTTGGCAAACCCCTTCTTCTATCCCACCCATTGTGTCGCATAGTCTTATTCTTTTAAATGTAATTTTAAATGTCCCTTGGAACCATTTCCTAATATTTTGAGCAGTTTATCAGGAATTGGTATTGATTCTTTAAAAGTTTGATAACTTGCCCAGAAAAGCCACTAGGTTTTCACTTCTTCTTATTACCAACTCAAACCTTTTACTGAGTAGAAGTTAGCCTGCTCTGGTTTTTAGTCTTGTGAATAAATACCATAATGAAAATCTACCTGTGGAAGAAAGGGCTTATTCCATGTTTTGGAGGATGGAGCTGATACAAAGGCCATAGAGATGCTGCTTACTGGCGTACTCCTCAGGATTTGTTCAGCCTCAATCTTATAAAACCCCGGGACAGCAAAGTATTTATCGCCCACCATAGGCTGGACCCTCAATTATGAGTGTTTAATCAAGAAAATATCTTATAAAGTTGTAGACCTGACAGAGCTTTTTTCTCAGTTGAGGTTTCTCTTCCCAGATAGTTATAACTTGTGTCAAGCTGGAAGACAGCTAATCAGGAAAAGTCTATTCAGAATTTCTCTGTTTTGGGTGTGAGTGTCTGTTTGGGAGTTTACAATATGTGTACATGAACATGAATGAGCATGTGCTCCTGTGTGTGTGAGAGAGAGAGAAAGAAAGACACACACACACACACACACACACACACACACAGAGAGAGAGAGAGAGAGAGAGAGAGAGAGAGAGAGAGAGAGAGAGAATATTGTTTTGATTACTTCTCAGTCAGGTTTTACCTAATTTTTTGAAGTGAGGTGTCCTGGAAACCTTCTGCTATGAGAAAGTATCTGGTCAGGACATACATATAACGATTATAGTAACCTAAATGCTTACAGTTCTGGAGGGAAACATATCTTAACTTGTTGAGATGTCATCTACAGATTTGAAGAGAAAGTATCCTGTATACCTACAGATATGAGAAGAAAGGTATCCTAACTTGTCAGGATTCAGGATATACCAAAGCTGTTTCTGGGGGGTGTTGGATGATATGCCCTCAGGATATGGAAATAGTGCTCCTCTCTGAGGGGGAGAGAGGAATTACAGCTCTGTTCTACTTCCAAGGGAGTTTCCCAGCAGAGATATTCCCTTCTTCTTAGCTAGAGCCCAAGTGTTACTTCTGTTTTACTCTGCTAAGCAGAAACCCCTTCAGAAATGTAGTAAACTGCTAAAGCAAAATGTTGTTAATTTTGCTCTACTCCCATTATTAAGTTTCCAAGCAGATTTGTCATTTCCTTCATCTGCTCTTCTCCACTAAGGGAGCTTTTCAGCAGAGATTTTGTCCCATGCCAGGAAAAAGTTCTTCACTCAATCTCTTTGGAGAGACTTATTTGGGAAAGAGGAATTAAGGAGAGTTGATACCTTTGCCATGTTGGAGAAGAATGGCTGCTAACTGAACAGGCACAGGGGCTCATGTGGGGTTTCTTAGAGGTGGAGTTTTTACAGGGCTAAGATTTTCAGGGAGTGAATTAGTCAGATATCATTTCCTTTGAGTTTGGACAACCTCAGACTGGCTGGATTTCACCTCATATATTGACTTCTTTTTCTGCTTAAGGATTTGGTGGATTTCCTGCTCAGGTATAGGATGGTTTCATGTTCAGTTGGTCTAGGGAATTTATGTCTCTGGTTGAAGGGCCAAAGTGTTTTTCCTTTACTGGCTTTTTAGCCTTTGGACCCTAGTTTCATGTCAAGCATGGTGTTGTTTCACTTGCTACAGTTTCATAATGAATGTACATTTCTTTCACTGGTTCTGGTTTCAAGGCTATGGTTGGTTTAATTCAGTGACTGATTTCAGGTCCAGGGTGGTTTCTTTCACAGCTTCTAATTCAGGCCTAGGGTGCATTCGTTTCATTGTTTATGTGTTCTGAGTCACTATGTGTTTGTTCATGGGTCATGCTTAAGGTGCTAGTGATTGTTTCTCTGGCTTCCAGGCCAGGGTGCATTTCCTTCTGGCAATTTTATCCTGCAAGCAACAAGACACATGTGTGCAGGTCAGAGGACAACCTTGGATCTTTACCTTCACCTCATTTGAAATGAGACCTCTTGGATAGTCTTCTGGTCCATGTGCCAGGACAGTTGGATAACCAGTTCCCAAGATCTACTTGTGTACACTTCCTGTCTCCCTATTGTAGGAATGATGGGCTTGCACACATTAGAACTACACTCAGACTATTTATGTGTTGGTTTTGGGACATCAAACTTATGAACCACACATTTATTCATGAAGTGTGCTTGTCCATCTCATGATGTTAGCAGATCAGTTCCCTTTTCTTTCTTGGAATTAGGAATAAAGCTGAGGTTCATCCCTACTAGGGAAGAGCTCTGCTACTGATACTCATTCAGGCCAAGCACCTTTACACTTTTACATTTTTTTATGTTTCTTTATGTTAGAAACAAGATAGTTTTACATGTCAATCCCTGTTCCTGTTCCCTCTCCCTGTTCCCCTGACCCCCTCTAACATCCTAGTATCAAATACCTATCTGCTCCCCAGGGAGAGTGAGGCCTTCCATGGGGCTCTTTAGAGTCTGACATATACTATGAGAATCTCTCTAAGTGAAGTGGGATCCCTGTCCTAACATTTATATAGCAGTCTGTTATACTCTGAAGCCTTGGGTTTCAGGAAAGACATTTTCCTCATCCTGCTGTTCTAAGAAGAATGTCAACTATGTATCCATTCTATGTTTTCTCTGTCATGAAAAATATATTTTTCTCTGAAGGAGTCACATGATCTGATGGTTTCTGTTCCCCAGTAGGTTCATATGTTCCTTCATTCTTCAGATAAGTCTGAGATTCACTTTGTACCAGGCACTATTAGGAAAGGTAATTATTAACATAGTCAACTGGAAAGGATCTCCAATCAGCTACAAAACTCATGTCTGTGTCTGAACACACTGGAGAAGAAATTTCTAGATTGCAGAATCATTTCACATGTTGGGTCCTTGACATATTAAAAAGGGAAAAGAAAGCTCAGAATCAGTTTTAATATTTTCTGTTTAGTGACTCCTGGCACATTATGACCAGATGACCCATGCACCTGCTGCCAAGATGGACCATCTCCTCATACTGGAAGCTAAAACAAACACTTTCAATTCTTGATATTGTCAAGTATTCAGTCATAGCCATGGGAAATGGAGACATGTGATATGGAGGGAAATGGGGGGAGGAAAGAGGAATAAAATTAAGGATCTATAAAGAATCAATGTTGAAACCTAGAAGGCCACACATTTAATATCAATATAAATAACTCATCTATGAAATGGAAAACAACATAGTTCAGAAACAATGAATAACCAATGGACAATAAACTAAATCTATTTTTTAAGAAAATATGGCATGAAGAATGGTAGACAGACACTAGACACTGCAACACTATCATTCTTGCCTGTTAAGTTAGTTGTTCTTCAGATTTTAATGACAATTTCAAGAATATTTGGGCAGTTGAAAAGTCTCTCAACTTGTCCTATATTCCTCAACATCATGTTTTTATTCAAGTATCCATGGAGGACAGAAGAGTGAGATTCATTTTCTGGTATATCTGTGATCCACCAAGTGGAAGCTGGGAACTCTTCAGGGTCTTTTGCAGAGTAATAGCTAAAATAATTTCTTTAATTATTAATTTCAAATTTTATTTAAATTAGAAACAATCCAATGTATCAATCCCATTTCCTTCTCCCTCTGTCAGTGGAACCAGTATTTATCCCTAGTATAGGAATGGACTTTTCAAGCGCACTCCCTGTTGAGGGAAGCTATCTTCTCCTAGATACAAGGTCCTGCCCCAATTGATGTGACAGACCTCGATGATCCCCCATGGAAGCCTTACCCTACCTGGGGAGTGGATGGAGGTAGAATTGGGTGGAAGTGTTGGAGAATGAGAGGGAGAAGGGAACTGGGATTGTCATGTAAATTAATCTTGTTTCTAATTCAAATAAAAAATGATTTAAAAAAATGAAAGTGGTGTCCTGTTCCAATTTGTTCCAGGATACCATCTACCTTCTCATCTAGGATGTTCAGTGTGGCTGAATTTATGTTGAGTTCCTTGATCCATTTGGATATCAGTTTTGTTCATGGCCATAGATAAGGATCTCTCTGCAATCTTCTACATGTACGAATCCAGTTATTCCAACACCATTTGTTGAAGATGCTTTTTTCCCATTGTGTAACTTTAGCTTCTTTGTGAAAAATCAGTTTTTCATGGGTTTGTGGATTAATCTCAGGGTTTTCAATTTGATTCCATTGGTCACACTGTCTATATTTGTACCAATACCAACCTGTTTTCAGGACTATGGCTCTATAATAGAGCTTGAAGTCAGTGATGGTGATGCCTCTAGAAGTTCCTTTATTGTACAGGGTTGTTTTGTCTATCCTGGGTATTTAGTGTTTCCATATAACATTGAGTACTGTTCCTTCAAGGTCTGTGAAGAAGTGTGTTGGGATTTTGATGGGATTGTAAATGCCAGAATGGCTAAAATAAAAATGCTAATGAAAGCTTATGCTGGAGAGGATGTGGAGTGATGGGAACATTCTTCCATTGCTGGTGGG
The DNA here is from genome assembly GCF_003668045.3 of Cricetulus griseus. Taxonomy (NCBI): domain Eukaryota; kingdom Metazoa; phylum Chordata; class Mammalia; order Rodentia; family Cricetidae; genus Cricetulus; species Cricetulus griseus. The sequence continues at coordinate 13,966,055 of NC_048602.1, read as the reverse complement.
TGTGCAGCATTGTGCAGCCAATTTATAAATCAGTTTGGCAATTAATCATAAAATTTGGAATTGATTTGGAATTCAATTGTACCTCAAGACCCAACAATACCACTCTTAGGCATATACCCAAAGATGCACATTCATACCACAAAGAAATCTGTTCAACTATGTTAATACAAACATTAATTGTAATTGCCAGAAACTTGAAGTAATGTGTATTATCCTCAATTGAAAAACAAATAAAGAAAATGTGACACATATCACATTTGACCACTGCTCAGTGGTTTAAAAAACAACATCTTGAAATTCCCTGGCAAATGGATGACAGCAGAAAATACGTTCTGCCTCAAGTAACTTAGGTCCAGGATGATGTGATAGTCTTTGGCGGGCCCACCTGGAAGGCCCTACTCTGCCTGGGGAGTGGAGGGTGGATGAGGTATGGAGTAGGTGGGGGAGGGCAGGGATAGGGAGAAGGGATTGACATGTGAAGTAAGTTTGTCCTAATTTGAGTTAATATAAAAATTAATAAAATAAAAAAGTATATCTAAAGTCATAAATCTATGACAAGAACATATGTGTGGTTCCTAATGCCCAGGAGTAGGAAAATCTGTTTTTGTTTGCTTAATCCAGGGTTTAGCAATCAATTCCAAAGTCTTTTCTTCCAAATTACTTGGCCAGCACACATCGTCCTCTATTTTTATGTATTTTCTGATCATGTGCTGATAGAGAATAAAATGTGATGGGGAAGACATGACATTGGGTTAATGTTATAAAGTGATGGTACACAAGGAGGTAAAAGAAAGAAAAATAAATAGATCCCTATATATTGTTAAACAGTTAAAAAATACGGAAAAACACCAGACAACATAATCAATTTATCACTGACATACTTCAGAAAAGTCAGTCATATATTGGAAAACAAAACCAAACCACACTTACATTGCTATTGGCATACTAAATTTTATCTAATCACTCTTCTGAAGAAATGAAGGAAAACCACATTAAATTTTCTGTGTGCTGGATCCTAGTATGCAATTCTAAAGGAAATACTTGGCCTTCACTTCTAGCAAGGAGCAGAGCTAATCCCACTGCAGGTCATGTTTTATTCTTGTTTTGTAATCAACACATGAACCATTGCTTCCTTTCACCTTACGTGATTACAGTCTTTTTGCTTCCTCTATATTCACCTTCCAGGGTTCTTTGTTTTCTTCATGACAGGTGACTAGCTCAGGTTTGGATTCAGAATGGCCTAAGAATTACAAGAGATGGGTGATAAATTTCTTTACATAATGTGGATAAGTGTTGGGTTGTAACACATGCTTGTACTTGGGGAAATAACAGAATATAACAAGAGATTAATAAGTGAAGTCTTATTAGTAAATAATTGACAGGTGGTTAAGACTTTTAAGAAATTAATTTTAATTTTGTATACCTTCAACTTCCCTTCCATAAAACATTTACAAATATATAATTGTTGGATTCAAATTGTATTCGCACTTCATTTCTCCTGAATGACTGCAAAATTACCATATGGGATTGAATTATATGTTTGGCTAAATTAAAAGATCATTTAAAATAATATAAGAACAAATAGTAAATATTTCACTCCCCAATATCTAGGAATAGTTGGGAGATTGTATTTATTCATATAAAACAAATCAAAATTATAATACAAGTTGTTATATATTCCTATGTTTAAGCAAGATTCAGAAAATGATTTATTCTCACCCGCAGAAACCAGGTTGCTGTAATTCTGCAACATGACTCCCCTGTACAAACCCTCTGAGAAGAATTCAGGCAATCCCATTCTTCCTTAGAGAAATTGATGGCCATATCCTCAAATGTCAAGAGACTCTGAAACGAATATTGTTTCTACTTATAATGATGGTTTGAGACCTTAATTTTCCCCAAAGGAAAGATTATTTAGCTAAAGAGCTTGCTGTACTATCAGTAATTAATCTGCAATTTTTAAATCTATATGTTATGAGGGAGGATGTGGTGATTGTTTACCAGAGATCAAAGTACCCAACACCTAAAATCCTCAGGAAAATTGTGCCTTTTCTCAGTGACAAATAACATCTGAAGTTGTCCACAGTAGGAATTGAGAATCAATATTAATCTCTCATGTCAGAAATTTTGGAAATCATTCAGAGCATGCATCGATGTAGATATGTCATACTGGAAAATAAGAGGCAGGGAAGGGTGGAAAGTGAGATACAGCATAGAATGAGAGTGATAATGAAGAATCGCTATGGAAAATACAATAAAACCTGAAAACAGATTTCTTACAATAAGGTGCTACAGTGAATGTTGATGTGTGCAAACGACTTATTTCTCTGTGGACTGTAAACCTGCCACAACCTTGTGCACACATTTACCTGAGAACAAGCCATCTGTCAATCTGCTTCTTTATGGATCTTTTGAAGGAATTTATTTTCAAGTTTTACCTTCCTGATACTATTCTCTGTGTAAGGTAAAATCACCTTCATTCCATGCTACCACACACAGAGACTGCAAAGCAGCTTAAAAAATATCCTCACTTTGTGACTTGTTCCACAAAACACATGCAAAGAACATGAAATTTTACAGTGTGACCAACTCTTAGTTTTTGCTCTCCTGCATTTGTAGGATCTATTATTCCTGCAGATAGTGGTTATCTACCACCTGGGTTTGTGACTTCAGTACCCTGCTTTATACTTTGCACAGGCATTTCAAATTGAGTCTGATGTCCAATTAAACAAAACTGACACATGTATTTGAAATATTGGATGGAGACTCAGGGGTAGCCACAGGTGAAAGTATTTCTCACATTGTGTATGTAAGTAATATATTTCTTATTGCCATGGCAGACTGGGGAATTGATGGTTCACTAATGTCTCCAAAAATCATTCCCTTTCATTTCCATATTCCAATATAAAATTCCATTATTTCCCAGATTTGCAGCTATACAAATGATTAGATTGTCTCTCAAGTTCATTTTGTGCAGTGAAAAAGCCTCTTTGTGATTCACTGTCAAAAGCTATCTCTACTCAAACCTAAACATGACATTCCTGTGCACAATTTAAAACTTGTGCTTTACTAAAGATACTCGAATTCCAGCCAAGTAGGTTTTTCATGTTGAAAATCTGATTGTTTGCAAAATCCACCTAAATATAAGCACTCTTTTCCAGACATTTGTCAACATCCAGAGTTTTTGATAAGACACACCTGACCTGAGCATGTGGGAGTTCAAAGACTATAGAATGACAAATGGGAACTTGCCTAAGACTGAACTAGGCTTTCTGAGGGTGGGTGTCATTTGGGGTTCTCAGTCAGTCTATTGGGCAGCTTGCAGGGGAACCAGTTTCTATCCCTAGTGCCTGAACTGAATTTTGAAAGTCACTCCCTTGTCTGGATACTCTCTCAGCCTAGATACGGGGGGCGGGGGGGCAAAGGGGGCTTCTGGTCCTACTCCAAATGGTGAAACAGAATTTGATGATTCCCCATGGGAGGCCTCACACTCTCTAGGAGTGGATAGGAGGTGGGAAGGGAAGATGGTGGAGTGAGTGGGAGGACACAGGACAAGTGCCAGAGGGAACTCAGATTGGTATGTAAAGTAAGATGGCTTTTAACTTAAATTTAGAAATTAATACAAAGAACACTGGGCTGCAAAAAAGATGTGGCAACAAAAAAAACAGATAAAATCTAATTAGGAAAGAAAAAATAAATAAGAAAAAAGAAAACAGACACAAACCACCTTGGTTAGGAGTGGAAATTTAACAAAGTTTTATCAAAGTAAAATAAATAGGCAAGGAAGAAGGAAGGAATGAGTATATGAAAGAAGAAAAGAGTGAAGAAATAAGAAAAGATTCCATTTTCAGGTGTGAATGTATCAAAAATCATGTGGATGTATTGATGGCCAAAGGTGAGATAATGTTTGTCACTTAGTTCATGAGCTCCTGGATAGACCAGGTTTTGTAAGACATTCATATGACACAGGTGGATTCTCCCATTCTTTCTCTCATTTTAAAATCTGCATCTCTTGTTTTCTCATTTTCTTTTTCTATGTCTTGTTAAATAGTTGATTTCCCAAGAACAGAGAAGTGAAAAACTTCTTAAAATTTGAAACCTAAACTTTACAGTACAACTACTGAGTCTCACAAACTGGGTTATTTGTCTTGTTAACAGTTCATGTTGTTTCTTCACATTGTAGAGATGTATATTTTAATGCAGACTACATTTCACAGTAAACAGCAAGCATGTGGGAAGCTCTGCATTCAGATGGACTCTTGATGATTGATGACATGGTGTGGATTATACTTAATGTTTCTCTGCTGAGATTATCTGATCATGACCATGAATGTGACATTTTGTCTCTATAGAAAAACTAATTTAGCTGAGTATGTTGGTACACTCCTTTAATCCATGCAGTTGGGATGTGGAGGCAAGCAGATTTCTGGGAGTAGCAGGCCAGTATGATCTACAGAGTGATTATCAGCCCTGAAGGGATAACACAATGAGACCCTGTCTCAAAAAGGCAAATGAAAGATGTGCACTATAGTTCCTATGATTTTATTTTTTTAGAGCTTGTTTGAATAATTGAAATGACATTGTTTCTTTTGCTACTGTTGTCCATTTGTGTTATTTTCTTTCACTGGGGAACATTCCTTGTAGGGGGCCTCTGAATATCTGACATAGCAATAACACTTTTAAAAATTTATTTTTAACGTGGAAAATTTTGTTTTTCCCACAAGTACATTGCATAGTTTTGTTGGCTTATTGAGTTCTTTATATATTTTGGAAATCAGCCCTCTGTCAGAAGTGGGGTAGGTGAATATCATTTCCCAGTTTGTGGGCTGCTGTTTTGTCTTGCTGACTGTGTCCTTTACCTTACAGAAGCTTGCCATTTTCTGGAGGTCCCATTTATCCATATCTTGTTTTGGTTATCCAGGGTCTTTTTTTGTTCATATAAAGTTGAGATGTTCTTTCAAGGTCTGTGAAGAATTGTGCTGGGAATTTGATGGAGAGTGAGTTGAAGCTGTAGAGGGCTATGGACAAAATTGCTATTCTTGCTATGTTGCTCCTATCTATCCAAGAACATTGGAGACAGGGTTTCTCTGTGCAGCTTTGGATTCTGTCCTTTCACTCACTATATATTTTATGCTGACATGGAACTCACAGAGATCCACTTACCTCTGCCTCCTAAGTTCTGGGATTAAAGTATGCACCACCACACCCAGCTAGTTTTCTTTTTCTTTAATGATTACTTTTGTCACTGTTGTAAGAATGGATAAAATCTTGGATTTAAATTGTATATCTCACTGTGTAGTAAACGTGGGTGGTTCTGCATCCATAAGTTTGGAAATCAACAATTCAAACATGGATAAATATGTTTCTCTGTAATTTGTCTTTCTGTTTTTGCCCTTCTTGAATCACTGGAAATTATATTTTGGTAATAATTTATGCATAGAAAGATTTTAACTTATGTAGCTGTTTAAAAATGTATCCATTTATCAGAATAAAAGGATTGCTTTTCTAATAACTGTAATCTACTCCTTTGGGGATATAGGCATGTGAGTGCTTTCCATCATGTGAACTACTTTCTGAGTTGGGCAGATTTCAAATTTGAAAATAGATAAGCATGTGAAATTCAGTTAACTGTAGTACCAATAATCATATTATACCACAACAGTTGCTATTCTATGTTGTAGACTTCTTCATTTACGTTGGGTGGTTTCAAAAAAATGGCTTGCAAAGGGATTGCCATAATAGCATATATGGCTTTTTGGAATAGGAATGGCCTTGTTAGAGGAAGTGTGTCATTGCAGAGGTGGGTTTATTTTTTTCATAAATGTTCAATCCATACCCAGTATCTCACTTCCCTTCCTGTTTCCGTCTTGTATTTTATGCTAGACAATTAAATGTCTTTCTTTATAAGAGTTGCAGTAGTCAAGGTGTCAACTCCTAGCAATAGAAACCTAAGAGAGAATTTGGTATCAGCAATTGTGATATTATTTTAGTAAACATGACAATGATTTTGTTTGGAGGAATATGGATTTTTGGTATTTTGGATAAAGGAAGCTGTCGAATGTTTTAAGTGTTGCTAAATTAGCCATAAGCAAAGGAAATCTCAAAACAGCTTATAAAAAGTTTTTTATTGTCTACTGTTCACACATAAAGGTTTACAGGGTAAAGGAGCCAGTAGAGTAATGTAAATATTAACTGTACATTTTGAGAAGAAAAGTACACCAACAAGTAGAATGGATATAACTCCTGGGTTCCAGGAGATTAATGAGGTTGAGTACAGTGTATGGTAATCTCAGGGCAACATCACAAAGAGTAGTTTCTAACTTTTGAAAACATATTAAAGAAAAGCTTACAGTTTGGCATGGTGGTGCATGCTTTTAATATCAGCAACCTAGAATCAAAGGCATATGGAACTCTAAGTTTGATGTCAATCAAATTGATAGTATAAATTCCAGAACACCCAAGCTTATGCATTTATGGATGTCTTGGAAAATAGAAATCTGATGAGGATGTAATTGAATAAGAAGGCCAAGTTTCAGTTTCACCAAGCATAATAATTTGCAACCTGATTCAGACTTTACAGTCAATGATAGAGGAAAGGCATTATGGATCCTTCTATGACTAAGGAAATATACTAGGCCAGTCAAGTGTCAAAGTTATCACTGGATGGACTGTGATTCACTGGTAACTTGAAGAGAGAGAGAGAGGTCATATGGCTGCCATGGGCATCTGAAACATCAAAACGTCCAAGGCTCAAATAGACAAAAACCAAAACAATAAATCTCCACATCTACTACAGGAAGGCCACTCTTTCTCATCCAAAGAGTATATCATTTGTCAACCGAGGGTTCAAAAACATTACTGTGGTGATATATTTTTATCATTTATTAAAGCTTGGCCAGGGATTTAGAAAGCAGTCAAGAACAGATATTAGAAACAAGGGCAATGCCTTTTATGCCAGCAACCATAATCTAAGTGGTAGTGGTACACACTTTTAACTTTGGACTCATATGCATCTCAGTGTTTCCAAGACCACCCAGGTAACCACAATAGTAAATCAGTCTAAAAGATAATTATAACTCACAGCTTTAATCCCTACATTAGGGAAGTATATAATACAGAAGCAAGATGTCTGAAAGGCAACCATTGTCCAGAGGTAAGATGATACTGGCTAGCTGCTCTGCTTTTCTTATACTCAGCATGAAACTTGAATCCCAAGATCAATCTCTGTGTCATTTTTTTTTTATTTTCACACATTAGCCTAAGGGTACTATAGTCCCTGAAACAAAAACATATACTACATGAAATTAAACAATTTTACAAGGAATCAATGTTTTTATTAATTGATAACCATGCAATGAAAATATGTAGAACTACATAAACAAAAACACATATGGGAACATACATACACTGTAATTTAAAGCAGTAGAATATTCCCTATATTCTAGTCATTGAAATGTCTGTTCTTTAGGTCATTGTCATTTGTATTTAGGGCAACAAGAGTTGATTGTTCTTAGATAAAAAAAAATTCTTTCTATTGGAGGCAAGCCTGCTTAACAATCACATAGATGACAAGACGTTCTAACATTAAGAACTGAAATAATGCTATGAAGATTGTTTCCTCATTTATTTGTGTGTCCATGGTCAGAATCTTCTTCATTCTGGTTCAATTTGAGTTTTTATGACAATTTAGGCTTTACTAATTTAACATCATACCCATGACAGGAATTAATAATATCAGCATATCTTCAAACCTAGAAAGACAATAGAAACATAGATAATGTGAAATATTCCATATTAAAATGAATTTTGAGTTATTACTATCTAATTCTTTAAAAGATTCAAGATAGCCAGAAGTTGGCATTGTATGCCTTTAATCCCAGTACTTGGGAGGCAGAAGCAGGCGGTTCTGTGAGTTAGAGGCCATCATGATCTACAGAGCAAGTGCCAGGAGAGGCTCCATGGCTACACAGAGAGATCTTATCTCCAAATTCAAAAAAAGAATCAAGATAATCAATAAAGGATACATTCATAATTCAATGCAATATCAGAAAATATGGCCACATGGTATATTTTTGAAAAAATGAACTAATTGTCTGAATAAGAGTGTCTTTATTTAGCTGGATTTTGCAAACAATCAAATTTGCAACAAGAAAAACTTAGGTGATTGGAATTGGAGTGTCTTCATTAGCAACCAAAAGTATTAAATTGGGCACAGGAATGGCATGTTTAGGTTTGACTAGACATAGCTTATGAAAGTGAATCAAAAAGAGGCTTTGTCACTATACAAAATAAACTTGTGAGACAATCTAAAATTTCCATTATTTCCCTGCAAATCTGGGAAATAATGGAATTTTATACTGTATTATGAAAACGAAATGGAATGATGTTTGGAGACATTAGTGAAGCATCAGTTCCCCACTGTGCCATGCCTGTAAGAAATCTATTAATTACAAAATGTGAGAAATGCTTTCACCTGTGGCTACCCCTATAATTCCATTCACTATTTGAAATGTATGTGTCAGTTTTGATTCATTTGATCATCAGAGTCAATTGGAAATGCCTGTGTAATATATAAAGCAGGTTGCTGAAGTCACAAAACCAGGTGGTAGATAACCACTATCCACTGGAATAATAGATCCTACAAATGAAGGAGAGGAAAAACTAAGAGTTGGTCACTCTGTAAAAGTTCGTGGTTTTGCATCTCTATTACGGAACATCTTTACACAGCTTTCCAGTCTCTGAGTGTGGTAGCATGGAATGAAGGTGCTTTCAAGTTACACACAGAATACTATCAGGAAGGTGAAACTTGAAGATAAATTTCTTGAAAAGATCCATAAAGAAGCGGATTGACAGATGGCTTGTTCTCAGGTAAATGTGTGCACAAGAATGTGACAGGTTTACAGTCCACAGAGAAATAAGTCGTTTGCATAGATCAACATTCACTGTAGCACCTTATTGTAAGAAATCTGTTTTCAGGTTTTATTGCATTTTCAAAAGAGATTCTTTATTATCACTCTGATTTCTATGCCTTATCTCACTTTCCACCCTTCCCTGGCTCTTTTTTCCCAGTATGACATATCTGCATCGATGCATGCTCTGAAAGATTTACAAAATTTCTGACGTGAGTGATTAATATCGATACTCAATTCCTACTGAGGACAACTTCAGATGATATTTATCACTGAGAAAGGCACAAATTTCTTGAGGATTTTAGATGTTGGGTACTTTGATCTCTGTTAATTAGTGACCACAACCTCCCTCATAACATATAGATTTGAAAATTGCAGATTAATTACTGATAAAACAGCAAGTTCCTTAGTCTTTCCTTTGGGGAAAATTATGGTCTCAAACTATCATTGTAAGGAGAAACAATTTTCATTTCAGAATCTGTTGACATTTGAGGATGTGGCCATCATTTTCTCTAAGGAGGAATGGGAATGTTTGAATACGTCTGAGAGGTATTTGTACAGAGGTGTTATGTTGGAGAATTACAGCAACCTGGTTTCTGTAGGTGAGTATCAATCATTTTCTGATTACTGCTTAACCATAGGAATGTCTAACTTCCTGTATTATAATTTTGAGTTGTTTTCTATGTATGAATTCCAGTTCCCAATTATTCCTTGATATTGGTGAGTGTAATATTTACTGAATTTTTGTCTTATGAAATTTTACACGTTTTTTTTTAATTTAGCCTAACATATAATTAAATTCCCTATGTTATTTTTGTGGTTATTCAGGAGAAATAAAGTGTGAATACAGTTTGAATCCAACAATTATATATTTGATGTTGTTTAATGGAAGGAAAGTTGAAGGCATACAAAATTAATTTTAATTTCTTAAAAGCTGACAACAACTGTCAAGTAAGTACTAATAGGACTTCACTTAACAGTATTTCTTTATACTCCATTATGCTCACTGTATACAAGCCTGGGTTGTAAAACAAATCTTTTCTACATTATGTAAAGAAATTATCACACATCTCTTCTAATTCATAGGACTTTCTGGATCAAAACCAGAATTAGTCACCTGTCTTGAACAATACAAAGAACCCTGGATGGTGAATATAGAGGACTCAGAAGTCCTGGAACCAGGTAAGATGAAAGGGAACAATGGTTCATGTGTGGGATACAATGCAATGAATGAACAACAACTGCAGTTTCATTAGCCCTGCTTCTTACTTGAAGTGATGCACAAATATTCATTTTATGATTTTATGCTAGGTTCTGGCACACAGGGGATCATACATTTGTTTTCCTACATTTCATCAGAATAGTGATTAGATAATAATTTATTTTGCCAATAGCATTTTGGCAATATATAAATGGCTTTATTTTGTATTCTAATATATATCTGAATTGTTCAGAAATATGTCAGTGAAAAATGGATTATGTTTTCTAGTGTTTTTCTATATTTTTTTTACATTTTTACAATATATCTGCATCATTTTTTTTCTTTCTTAACCTCCTTGCGTTCCATCACTTTAATACATTAACCCAGTGTCATTATTTCCCTATCCCATCTTATTCTGTCAGCACATTATCAGAAAAGACATAAAAAATAGAGGAAAATGTGTTCTGGCCAAGTATTTTGGAAGAAAAGTCTTTGAATATTATTGCTATACCCTGGATTAACCAATAGAAAACCAGATTTTACAACTCCTGGTCATTAGGGACCCCATTTATGTACTTGTCAATGATTTATGTCTTTAGATCTACTTTAGTGAACAAGCTGGCATTTTGGCTGTCTTGAGCTTGTGTGGGTTTTGGCCATTCTGTCACAGACTTGGTAATTGTATGTTCATTGGTCCTATACTGTTTATAAGCTTTTGCTTCATTGGAGTCATTCATTTACAGTTTCTTTCCTCTATGTTCTCTCCGAAACTTTTCTAGTGAAGTATGAGAAAGGTACCAATCTATGGGTTCAGCAGTATACTATTACTTTGCTGCCATGCTCCTTTAGTGCAATAATAATAGTTTTTCGTCTAGTGCCCAAGACAGTTTGGTCTCAGTTTCTTGGGTCTAATACACTGTCGGATATGTTTTCCAACAAGGGATTTGGCTATAAGACAGTCAAATATTTGTTAGTTATTGTGAAAACATCTGTGCCAATTTTGTACATATCTTCTAGGCCAGTCAATATCTGTGGCCACATGGTCCAAAAATTGGAAAATCTCCTTGTATAGCATATATAGTACTTTCAAGTACTTGAATGTATCCAGTTGAATATAAATTTGATACCCATCCCTTCATTTTTCAATATTCTTGCATCATCATTAAATTATTGAGCTTAAATAATTACAAGGGCAATACCCTCTATGTTTGGGTTGTTACAACAGAAAATAATATAAGCCATTATTTATACCAGATATTTTGTTTGTTGGCACATGATTTTAACTTTGGATGTTGTCTACACTGTAGAGGCAGATGTTCCTTCATCTGTTCTTCGTCTTTCTAGACTGTTTTCTCTCCACCAACCATGTCCCTACAGTCACTTATGGAAAAAGATTCTGAGTCTTAATATCTAATTATAATTTTTGTTCAAGAGCTTAGTCTTCTTATTGCTAGGGTTCTTGTACATTAACCCATCTATATTAATTGGTAGCTTTGGTTTACATAGGTAATGCCCTGGAGTCCTGCGTCCTGGCTGCTAAATGCCATCTCTTAACTCTGTCTTCCTTCTCCCTACCTCTTTGTGCAGAATGTCTTCCTAGCTGAATTCTGCCTATATATTGTCCAAAAGTCTAAATTCATAAAACTATTATATATACATATATATGCATATATATAATATATAATAAAACTATTATATATATACATATATAAAATAAATGGGTGTATATATGTGTATAATATATATATATATATATATATATATATATATATATTCACAATATCCTAAATGACCTCCTCCATGATCCCCTCTTTTCTGTCTAATTAAAAAGAAAGGTTTAACTTTACAATAATAAAATTTTGTTATCGAGTTAGATTTATATTTATAATATTTAGCACATTAACATTGGACAAAATCTAAAGGAAACAGTTTATCATCTATCCTGTCTTTGTGTGTCTAAAATTTTATGTATAATTTGTCTTTCATTATATCTAAGGGAAATTCGTAACTTTACGTCTTCAACTCAACTCCATCAAAGAACTCAGAGGGTTATAAGTAAACAGAGAGTGGGTTGTAAGTATTTTTAAAACTCTAGAATTGGCAGAGACATCTTGATGCCTGGACAGTCACCCAAAGTTCCTCTGTAATGTTGGGGCTGTCATCTTTAGCCTACATGCATAGAGTATTTGTCAACATTTCAATGAAGAAGGAAATTTGAAGATCATTTTTGTCTTATATTGGCAAAGGGCATCATTTGCTTTCTTTTTGTACTTTTAGAATGTTTTACAGTGTTCTCAGTGAAGCAGGGAACCTGAAGGGCAATCCCATCCCTTGCCTGCAAGTTTAGCAGATACATTTCTGTGGGTACTGCATGTCCAGTTTATTTGTCAAGCAGTCACACTGTCCAGGAAAGAGATGTTTCTAGTCTAAAAGGCTATCTATGACACATTGAAAGTAAACACCAAACTGAGGTTATGTGGTGCTGTCCATTCTCTCTGACATAGATGGTGTGGCCAGGAACAGATGTGTCTCATTGTCATGGAAAGAACTAAGTTAATAAACCATTTTAAATGTCACATTCTGTAGCTCTTTGAAAGGTTTAGAAGAATACTTGTCTACCTGAAATATATCTCTGTAATCTAGAAAAAGAAACATAAATATATGTTTTGATTATTAAAGATAACTACTTATAATCTGTATTTCTTAATGATATATTACATTCTTAAATGAGTGTTTAAAAATAATAACTGAAACAAGAGTATAAATATACATATAACAAATTGACCTTAAATTTGTATCAATAAACCAAAATCCAACCCAATGCAAAATATTCATTTCTATATAATACTTATCCCTCTTTTTCTATAGAAAGGGTTCACTGTCCTCATCAACCATTGACAATAAACACTGTTTAAAGGAAAGCAAGCATTTATAAATAATACTTTGAATTTTGGGCCTAGTTGTCTCCAAACTGCTACCTGATATTCGGGGGACTCTCAATCCCATGAGGATCTTGAGAGAACCCAGAACAATGCCCAAATCTGGTCTGTAGTGGTCTAAGAGATTGCATCACATCAGCTACTTTAGATGTTGGATCACCCAGGCCATTCTTTCAAGTGGTCTTACTTGATCAAACCATAGACTGGAATGAATCCATAGATTCCCATTGTCTGTATAATCAAAAGCAGAAACTTTTTCAAATTTTCATATCCTTACATTCTCATTTTGATGTCAAGATACCTTTAAAATGAATATGTTGTTTTAGCTTAGTAGTCCCCAGTATCAAATGTCTGTGTAGCCAAAAAATTAAAGAAAACACAATAATATATATAACCCAGACTCTCCATGAATATTTCATCTTTATTTGGCTTATATTTCTCTATTTCTTTTTAAGCACCATATTGTATTATCTTAAATTACTCTTTAATCTATGACTTTTACTCTTTTTCTATCAAGTTTATGTACATCATTTAAAGACTATTTACAGGTCTTTTTGTATGAATCTGTCCTTATTGTGTATCCACAATTGATTTTATGAAAAAGAGTGTATTTAAAAAGGTAATCCATGGTTGTGGTAACCCTCGATTTTTGTCATGACTCAGCATGTCTCAGCCTTAATCCATGAGGTTCTGCCTGAATGGGGGTGTGGACCTGGAAGCTCCTAGCAACCCAGGGGTGATAAAGACCAATCACAGGCATCTTCTTACCTTCAGAGTGCTCTCAGTTCCATGTTTCACAACTAGACTCATTTCTTTATTATCCATCTTTTCTGGTGTTTCTTAACTGTCCTGTCATGACCACCAGGGAAACATTTGTCTCTTCTCTCTGCTCTGGTTGCTTGCCCCTAACTCCTAACCTTCTGTCCTCACAAGTTACTAATACACTTCTGATCTCCCTGCCCAGGTTCAGGCCTATTCAGATGTTTAGGTGCATAGAGATGGAAATTAGGAGCCATATTACCCTGAGGCCATGGTCAACAATAGTAGCTCTACTGGCATTAACAATACAATAGTGGGCCTGAGCTTTCCAGTGCCACTGTTTGCTGAAGCTGGAGGCTGGGACCCAAAATATTTCATAAAAGAATTATTTGGTCCCCCATACTGCATAATGGTTCCTTCCCTTTCTCTCTTTCAATATGTCAAAGGTCCATTTACCACCAGCTCTGGGAAGCAGTATATGGCATGCTACCCATAAAACTTTTGTGTCTGCCATGTTGCACACTGCTTGGCTTGGAAATGTCTCTGTGTGCTGTGGAGGAAATCTGCCATGCTCTGCTCAAGCCTGAATGCCACAGCAGGAAGAAACCATTTCTTAAAGGAGCCTTGTGTCTTATCACCAGCAGCAACAGAGTCTATCTGAAAATTTGTGGTTATCAAGTAGCTGTTTTTTAGACTTTATGTAGAAATTTTTATCAATGTTGGTAACTTTTATTTTTGGTTGTGAGCCAGGCCTTTAATGGATGAACTATTTCTCCAGTCCATTGGTACCAATTGTGGAGGAGACACTTCTCTGTCTGGGAAATGGTCCTACTAGATTACTTTCTCTCTATATTCTGGGTCCACAATTTGGTTTGGAAATAACCACTCTGAGGATTAATCTTTACTTATAATTGTTTGGCTAAGGTCTTAGGCTTCTTATTATCTAATTCTCTCTAAGAAATTAATCATTTTCTATTTTTCTTACTTTTTACATAAATTAAATATTTTCATCTTATGTAGCAATCATATTTCCCTCACCATTAGCTCATCTTACTCTCCCTAAATGCACCCCTTCACAGCACCTCCATTTACTCCTTAGAGAGGGTGAGGACTCTCATGGGGAATCATCAACTCTGTCCCATTCCTGGGGGCAGAACACAGCCCAAACATGTCTTGGTTGAGAAAGGTATTCATCCATAAGAAAATGACACCAAAACACCAGTACAAAAACTAGGGCTAAATATCGATTCAACTGCCAGTGGCCCATAGACTGCCCAGTGTCCAAAACTGGCACCCAATTTTAGAGGCCAAGTTGGGTTTTGCTCCGATGTCCTAGATGTCAATCTGCAGTATGTGAACTCCCACATGTTAAGCGCAGCTGTTTCTGTGGGTTTACCCAACCTTGTCTTGACCTCTTTGCTCATCTTTCCTGCTTTTCCACAAATGGACTCCAGGAGTTCAGCTCAGTGCTTAGCATTTTATATCTGGTTTAGTAATATTTCTCTTTCAAATATATGTATTTGTGTTTGGGGCATAGATATACAGAACTGAGATTTCATCTTGGTGAATTTTTCCCTTGATGAATATGGAATGACGTTCTTCATCTCTTTTGATTAATTTTACTTTAAACACTAATTTTTTACACAAAAGGGTCGCTACACCACCTTCTTTCTTAGGTCCAATTGATTAGAAAAATTTTCTCAAACTTTTACTCTGAGGTAATTTTATCTTTAAAGTTGAATTGTATTTCTTATATTCAGGAGAATGATAGATTCTGTCTTCTTGTAAATTCTGTTCACCTGTGTCTTTTTATAGGCAAACTGTGACCCTTGATATTAATGATATTTTACAACATTTCACTGTTGATTCTTTTTAACTTTTGGATTTGTTTTTATTTGTGGTATTTTGTGTGTGGTTTGTGTGTGGGGGGGAGGGTGGGTGGGTGACTGGGTGTGTGTTTCCCTTTTTTGGAATTTTGATAATGTGGTATTATCTATTTGATTGTTTTTGTAAGTGTAGCTAACTTGCTTAGATTGGAGTTTCCCTTCCAGTGCTTACTGTAATGCAGGATTTGGGCATTGTTTTTAAATGTTTTTTTTTCATAGAATTTATGATATTGTCCTTCTAAAGCAATTGAGAGCTTTGAAGGGGTAGTCTCTGTAGAACATGTATCTAAGTCCTCTGGCTTTCAGATTTTCCATCGAAAAGTCAGTGATATGATTGTGATATGTCTGTGTTTGTATGTTTCTTGGCCTTTTTCCTTTGCAGCCTTTAACATTCTATATTTATTTTGTATGTTTTGTTTTGATTAATATTTGGGAGGGGACTGATTTTGGGTCCAGTATATTTGGTGTTCTGTAAGCTTCTTTTCTTTTCATAGGCATTTTATTCATTGGGTTGGAAAATTTTTCTTCTATGACTTTGGTGAATATGTTTTCTTTGACCTTGAGATGGACATCATCACTTTCTACTATAACTATTATTTTCTGGTTTGGTTTTTTTTTGGTTTTTTTTTTTTTTTTTTTTTTTGCAATGTCCCTGATTTTCCTGGATACATTGTACGAAAAATTTGTTGGATGTTTTGGCTCATGGCAATGCTGTCCCCAGTTGTTTGGCTTTTAAGGAGGTAGGATGTACATGTGATATATCCCAGGAAACTAGGATCTAGAGGCAAAGGGAAACCATCCAGTGCTCAGTTTGAGAGTGTCACTCACCTCTCTAGGTAGAGATAGGGAAAATAGTTCAATGACAAAAGATGTAGTGGTGGATGATTTGATGTGTGGGTAGGCTGCGTCCAGGTGTCTGAGGCTTCAGTGGGCAGGTGTGGGGAGTACTATGTGACCCAGGAAATTAGGGTCTATAATATAAGGGGCTCGAGTGGGAGCAAAGTCATTCACCTCTCCTGGTGTGAGTATGGCCAAGGCTCCAATGGTAGCAGATGTTGTGCTAGCGGTTTTCCTATGTCACCCATTTATATTCATCTGTGGCTTTGGCTTCACTAGGTGATATTAAGGGCTACATGTTGTTTCTTCACAATGTCTTTCTTCTCCCTGCCTTTTTGTTCGACATTACCGCCTAGCTAAATTCTGCCCTCCCATTGTCCAATAAATTCTTTCTTCATCAACTGAGAAGAGGAAATACACAAGATCTCCTGGTGTACTTGGGAGTGGGGGGAGTGAAGTGGATAGTCATAGAGTGAGCAGCAGAGAACGGTAAGAGGGAGGAGAAGATGAGTGATCAGAAATATGAAGATGGGGGAAAGACAGAAAGTGAGAACAAGTAAGTGACACTTTGTTAATGGGAGGCATTAACAGATTGACAAGAAACCTAGCACTAAGGAAATTCCAGGAATCCACAAGAGAGACCCCAGTGAAGAAGCAAAGCAATAATTGAAAGTGCATATTACTGACCTTCCCCTAAAATCACATTGAATACTCCCAAATTTAACATCATGGAGCCTTCATCCACTAACTGATGTAACCAGATGCAGAGATCAACATCTAAGCATTGTGTTGAGAGGGAGGAGTGATAATACGAGCAATGGAGTCAAGATCATGTTGGGGAATCACACAGAACCAGCTGAACCAAGCATGTGGGACCTCAGTGAGTCTATTCTTGACAGGTGGGGATCCTGCATAACACTGAAATAAACCCCATGAATGTGGGTGACAGTTAGGGTCTTGGGCAGCTTATTTTGTGGCTGGCATTGGAACCATTAATTATCAGTAGTGTATGAACTGGCCTTTTAGAGAAACCACCTAGATAGAGAGGGAAAGGCATTGGACCTGCCCCAATTTATTTGGAAGGCTTTGATGATTCCCCTGGGAGTATCAACTTCTCTGAGGATAGGATGCGGGTGGGTTTGAGAGAAGGTGGGGGAGTGGTAGTATTCCAGGAAGAGGAAATTGGGATTGGTAGATAAAGTAAAATTGTTATAACTATAAAACATAGACAAGAAACAATAAAGGAAAACATATAGACACAGCATTCAAAGGGACATGGCCTAGTTCTATACCATCTATTCCTAATGACAGTTAAATTATTTTTACACATACAAATATATTAACAAGCATCCACAAACGTAAATTGCCTTATATTTTCAAAAGATTTGTCATGTGGTTAAGAGGGGTAACAGACTGTATAAAGATGTTTCACTTCAAATCCTATAATGACAATTATATCCCCAATACAGACAATCAAGAAGAAAAGTTTTCAATGTCTGAAGTATGTGACAAGACTTTTACTCAGAGTTCAACACTTCAAGTGCATCAGAAGATCCATAATGGAGAAAATCCTTACAAATGTAAAATATGTGGTAAGTCCTTTAAGAAAGCCTCAAATCTTAAAGTTCATCAAAGAATACACACTGGAGAGAAGCCTTACAAATGTTCACATTGTGGAAAGTCCTTTAAAAGAAGCACATATCTTCAAGTTCATCAAAGAATACACACTGGAGAGAAACCTTACAAATGTTCAGATTGTGGAAAGTCATTCACTTTTGGCTCAAGTCTTCAAGTTCATCAAAGAATACACACTGGAGAGAAACCTTACAAATGTTCACATTGTGAGAAGTCCTTTACCAATGGCTCAGATCTTAAAGTTCATCAAATAATACACACTGGAGAGAAACATTACAAATGTTCAGACTGTGGAAAGTCCTTTAAACGAAGCACACATCTTCAAGTTCATCAAAGAATACATTCTGGAGAGAAACCTTACAAATGTTTAGATTGTGGGAAATCATTCACTATTGGCTCAAGTCTTCAAGTTCATCAAAGATTACACACTGGAGAGAAACCTTACAAATGTTTAGATTGTGGGAAATCATTTACTGATGGCTCAAATCTTAAAGTTCATCAAAGAATACACACTGGAGAGAAACTTTACAAATGTTCACATTGTGGAAAGTCATTCACTGTTGGCTCAAGACTTCAAGTTCATCAAAGAATACACACTGGAGAGAAACCTTACAAATGTTCACATTGTGAGAAATCCTTTACCAATGGCTCAGATCTTCGAGTTCATCAAAGAATACACACTGGAGAGAAACCTTACAAATGTTCAGACTGTGGAAAGTCCTTTAAAATTAGCACACATCTTAAAGCTCATCAAAGAATACACACAGGGGAGAAACCTTACAAATGTTCAGACTGTGGAAAGTCCTTTAAAAGGAGGACACATCTTCAAGAACATCAAAGAATACACACTGGAGAGAGACCTTACAAATGTTCAGAGTGTGGAACATCCTTTAAAAAGAGCACACATCTTCAAGTTCATCAAAATGTACATACTAGAAAGAAATCTTACAATTGTAATGTATGTGGCAAGTCATTTATGAAAGACTCAAATCTTCAAGGTCATCAAAGAATACACAATGGAGAGAAAACTTAATAATATTCATGTTATGGAAAGTCCTTTAAACAGAACTCAAAACTTCAATTTCCTCAAATAATACACTCTTGAGACATACCATATAAGTGTAATGTATGAGACAATTCATTTAAATGGAGCCCAACACTTCAAATTCATCAAAATTTCAAACTGGAGAGAAGCCTTGAAATTGAAAACATATGGCAAATCATTACTAAGAGCTCACTATATTTCATCAATGAATACTCTATGAAAAAAGGTTAAAATATACAAAGTATGGCAAGAGTGTGTCTATGATTCTCTTGTTTAAAAACACAGCACAACCAGAGAAGTCATAACCTTTAATAATTAGCAAGTCTGTTACATAGTATGTCCTTTTTCCATGACTCATCTCTGCAAAAACTCACTACATCCATACACTATAGCAAGCTTATAAATGTGAAGCACTTGGGAAAACCTCTTCTGGGTGATTAAGTCTTAATGATCATCACAGAATCCATAAAATAAGTACACTCACAATATTAAAAATATGGCAAGATTTAAGGAATCCTCAGATAGTAAAACCCGACAAAGCATCGACAATTTAAAGAAACATACCAAATGTACAGTGTTTTAAATTTGTTAAAAGAATCTCAAAATTGAGAGCACATTTGAAAATTTATAAAAGAGACCAACTCAATACGCAATTGCTTTCTCAAAAATCATACAAAAATAATGTTCTTTACAACGTAACTAGTTGAAGAAACCTTTTATCATGTGTTGATACTTTATTGAGTTTGATGAGTGGCATTATGAAGCCTTAGGATCTTTGTCATTTTAAAAAGCATTATTCCAAGAAATAAAATGACTATACACAGAAATGTTGTTGGAAAACTATTTACATATGCAGGAATATATCTCTCTGTACTACAATGAAAGCATTTATTAAAATAATATAGGATAACTTTCATAATAGTTGAAGTCACAAGTAATTTAAAATATGAATTGTTATGCCAGTGTAAATTTACTGATAACCATCCAATTGGACATCACTGAAGAATTTTCTGTGTATTTTATGGAACAGAATATTGCACTCTTATTGATAATAGTATTCATATAACTATCCTTGTATTTCTCTTGTTTGCTGTTTTATAGAATGTAATATAGATTTTTTAAACTTAATGCTTATTCCCATTTTCCCAATTATCAATAAATACTATATAACTTGTGTTTAATTACTGCTGACTTGGATTGGTGAACATCCATTTTATACTACTGTAGGGTAATAAGAGTCAGGAATTGCAGTACAAAAAAATGCCAGAAATCATGACCTGAAAATGCAAAACAAATGACTTTAAGAAAACTTTAATGGTTTGCATCATTAGAAGTAGTTGTGGGAGGAAAAAGAAGGCTTGAATATGGGAAGACATGAATGGATGTGTGAGTAAATTTCAGTTGTTTACATAGGCAGAGTTAGGTCCCCGACCAGACACTGAGACACAGCAAAAATGAAAACTAATTGAAAATTATTTTCCCTCATTGAATGAAGCTTTGAACATTATAATTCCTTTTGTGTTTATGTGAGGCTTATGTAAAAATTCTCCAGATATTTTGCTTTCTTGAAATACTTTTTCCTTAACACTTGAAGATTATAGAGTCTGAAATTTCTGAGATAATCCAAGAATGCCTACCTGCATAGCTTTGGAAAATAACCCTGCCACTCAAATATAATCAATATGTAATAACTCTTTGAATCTATTTGTATGTAGGTATTGTAGGCACCAAGATTACAGGGTGTGGTTTTTTTCATCCACACAGCTTGGAACACCTGATCCCAGCTTTTCTTTCAGTCTCATTTATCTGTATATATTTTCTTCATTCTTACACTACTCCACTTATATCTGTCACTGGAGACTTAATAGAGAGAAAAGCAATAGCATACTTGTCTTTATTAAAAAAGAAATAAGATATTTGAGTGTGTGAATTTAATTTTATTCAAAATTTCTCATCAATGAAGAAAACCTCTTGATTATTAAGTACTAAGCAGTCTGAGAGCAAGACTTCCAAATAAAATCTTCTAGACAGAAAAAAGAAGAACAGCAATTGACAACTCTAACTATTCTCAGAATATGTGCCAGTAAATAACAAAGTAGTCAGCAGACAAGACAACAAGCCAGAAGTAATTTTCACAACTGGAAAAAGGACTCAACTAACCAAGAAATTCTTGTTTCCTCAATGTGTTGTCTCATATTTTGTGCACACACACACACACACACACACACACATATATGTGTGTGTGTGTGTGTGTATACACATATACACACAATTAGAGAACTATTAATACTTGCACAATTTGGAGATATTCAATTATTGAGAATTTTTTATGAATCACTTTTGCCTTCACTCAGAAGTGCTTTTTCTCTATTTAAGGAGATATCCTTCCTTTTCTACATATTCCTTACAAATTGGAGATTTTGACACATACAGAAGCCAAAGGTTATTTTATGAGACTTGAAACATCTGACTCAGAAGTTACTCAGAAACTAGATAATCAAAGCAAATTAAAAAAAAAATGTCAAAAAGATTCAGTTGGCTGCAATTCAGATTGCAAGCCTATTCCTACTGTACAATCAGGAAATTATATGGCATATAGAACAACAAAGTAAAATTAGCTGAAGGCCAGTGATCTACAGGAGTTCCTGCTCCAAGACCACCTCCAGGGTATAGAAAAAGATACACAAATTCTTATAGGGATATAATTTTCTAACTCAGGTGAAAATAAGGAAATGCATCTTTTTTGATTGAAAGTTGCTGTTTTAGTTCATCTAACAAATCTCATTCTGAATAATCTCTCTGTCTCCACAGAGCTACATTTTAAAATATAACTACATATCTTCCTTACATAATGCATCTCTCTCCTGCAAAGCCATGAATCTCTAGAATGTCAAACCTCTTTTCTGTGTAGCTTAACCTTTCTTGTCTGCACACAGCTACAAGTCACCATGGAGTTACAGCTTTCTCCACACAGCCATATCGCTTTCCTCACATAAATCTCTCTTACATACATGTCTCTCTTCTATACAGCGACATCTGTCAGATATCTGTAATCACCTAGGTAAATCACTTCATACTTTGCTTACACGTCTATTTACATCTTTCACACTTCTATCTTCAGTCAAACTTTAGTTACACAATCAGCTACATCTCCCCTTACAGCCTGCTCATCCCTTTCTCAGGCCTCGATGTATGAGTCTCTTGATTTCTTTGCATAAATCTCCTGTCCTATATTGTCTACAACTCAACACATAGCTTTCTCTCTCTGTTCCTCTCTCTTCTAACTTAGATACACATCTCCTTTCAGAGGAAGAACTCTGAACAAATGGGAATAATATTTTTGTTGTCAGAAATCATTTCTTTGGTATACAATAAGGAAGAATCATGATAGACCAGTTATATCCAGGTTTGGAATGTCAGAATGTCCAGCCAGTGAGCAACCTTGCATGTAGCTCTAAGTAACAAGTGTTTCCCAATTGGCCGTAACATTGACATTCAGTTTATTTTTATGTGTTTTCTCCCTCTCATCAGCCCCAGGTAATTATATTTACTACCTTAGAATAGGCCTAGTCCACTTGTCCTATTCACTCCCCCTTAAGCCATGTGCTGTGGGAGAGCAAGATATGAGATAAAATAATAGACGGAGAAATTATATGTTTAAAGAGAAACCAGGCACTAGGGAAATATCTGGAGAGCTACAATGATCACATCAACTAACAACGTAAGCAACCGAGGAGAGGCTACCTTAAATGCCATCTTCTGATAATGAGATGGATGACTAATTCATAGGCCATCCTATAGCCTTCATCCAGCAACTGGTGGAAGTAGAAGCAGACACCCACAGCCAAACCTTGAACTGAACTGAAATCCAGTTGCAGAGAAGGAGGACAGATGAGCTTAGGGGTCCATCCCATGCTGATGAAACCCATAGGAACTGCTGACCTGAACAAAGGACAGCTCTTGTTACCCAGACTTATAGCTGGGAAGCCAGCA
This sequence comes from Cricetulus griseus, assembly GCF_003668045.3. Classification (NCBI taxonomy): domain Eukaryota; kingdom Metazoa; phylum Chordata; class Mammalia; order Rodentia; family Cricetidae; genus Cricetulus; species Cricetulus griseus. Next base: position 13,942,851 of record NC_048602.1, on the reverse strand, counting down.
TTGGACTGAACCAGACCCCCTGTATGTGGGTGTCAGTAAGGAGACATTGCTAATCTATGGGGACCTTGTAGTGGATCAGTACTCATCCCTACTATAGGAATGGAGTTTGGAGCCCATCCCACAAGGAGGGATAATCTCTGAGCCTAGACTCAAGGGGCTTGCAATATCCCTATTCTAAATGATATCATACACTTTGAATATCCCCTTATAGAAGGCCTCATGCTTCCTGGGGAGCAGAAAGGGTATGGGATAATTAAGTTATTAGTTGTGGGGCAGGGGAACATGGGAGGGAGAAGGGCCTGTGATTAATACGCAAAATAATCTTCTTTCTAATTAATATACCAAAGAAATTGATCCTCAAACTTCACTTGAATGTTGTGTTACCTATCTTCCTGCATGTTATTTGCTTGTTCTAATTGAAAAGCAATTTTCTAAAATATTCTTAGCAATCCCCTTCTTCTATCACCCCCACTGTTTTGCTTAATCTTTTTACTTTTAAATGTAATTTGAAGGTATCTGGGAACCCTTTCCTAATATTTTGAGCAGTTTATGAGGAATTGGTATTGATTCTTTAAAAATTTGATAACTTGCCCAGAAAAGCCCCTAAGTTTCCACTTCTTCTTATTATCAATTCAAACATTTTACTGAGTAGAAGTTACCTTCTCTGGTTTCTATTGTTGTGAAGAAATACCTTAATCAAAATCTACCTGAGGAAGAAGGGGCTTATTCCATGGTTTGGATGATGGAGTTGATACAAAGGCCATAGAGAAGCTGCTCACTGGCGTATTCCTCAGGATTTGTTCAGCTTCAATCTTATAAACCCCAGGGACAGCAGACAAAGTGTTGTACCATCTACTGTTATTCTTTTGTTTAAAAAGAAGAAAAGAGAAATACTGATAAGACTATAAGTTTATTATAAGGCCCGGCAGAATGGGGAGACTAAGAAGAGGAACAGGGTAAATGGCTGACCGCCATTGCCAGTCGCCATAGAGAGACAGAGTGGGGGAAACAGACAGAGGGGAACAGAGGAACAGAGAAACAGAGCAACAGAGAGAGTAAATGGGAAGGGGCCTACCTTTTAAAGGGGTCCTCTGCACCTGCATGCAGACTTAGTTCCCATGGAACCTTGGGCTGACCAGGGTATTGCCTGTTCAACCAGGTAACAGAGGCAGACCAGCATAATTCCTGAACCTTTCATTCCCACCTCTACTTATTATTAAAAAAAGGGTGGGGTGTTTAGACATGGCAGGTTAAGAAATAAGGGCGTCAAATTCTTAAGACTGTTTCCTGCTGACGTGGGGGGCGTTGACCATCTTTGGGGTGCCCGAGAAGGTTGGGGTGATGCCATGCCATGGGGTAGCTGGTTGTTTCATTGCAGTCCAGGCTGTATGGAACTCCCTGGCGCCTCTTAGACCTGGCAAGATGTTGACAGAGAAGACAAGGTTGAGTTTAGAAAAAAAATTTTCTTAGGTCCTGTCACCTGAGGGGAAGATTGTAAGATGAGGGAGGGGTTCCCGAAGAGTCCTAACATGAGGGAAGGGAATCCTAGGACCAGGGAAAGATTGAATATTACCTGGAGTGAACCTGACCTGTTTGGATCTGATTCGGCTCCCTGGAACTTACAAGAATCCTTAGAGTTTGTGGAAACATAAGTATTAGACACATTAGCAGCATATTTATGTTAGAAGCAACTTGGCTAAAAGCATTACCATTTTAAAACATACAGATTTCTTTGTTTAGGACAATGAAAAGCATTTTAATCTTGACCTTGTAGTTATGATCATACAGTGGTATTGGTGAACTTTATTATGAACAGTAGCATGGGAAATAGAGAAGTCAGGAACATATTTTATCCTTTTTTAATGTCTCAACTCATTTTATCATCATTTAAGCCTTTTTATCCTCAGGCCTTCATAACTACATTCTCAGACTTTTAAACATCTTAGACTTTCCTATCTTTTCATAGATAAACCCTAAAATACCTATTACTGGAATCTGTTTTGCTTTAAGCTGGCAAGACTACCAGTCGTCAAAAGCATCAGAGTTCTTGAGAAGGATAAGATTTTACCTGAATCAATGATTAAAGAATAACAGAGACTTGCCAGCAGGCTGTATGGACAGCCATCCCCAAGGTCCTCCATCCAAAGTAGTGGGCTGCAGGACACCTGCCTTCTTGCTGATAGCATCTGACCTGTGGATTACAGACTTTGGGAAGACTCGCCTACCGTTAGCCCAAGCAACGCCGGGAAAGTCAATTCCATTGTCCTCTTGTCCAAGGTCTGGAATACTTTGTATTAGTTGAGGCGAAGGGCAGGGTTGCTCAGTGACCAGCGTTGTCAATGACTCGAGATGAAGCTTCTTCAGTGCCCATCAGTCTTCTCGGAGAAATGGTGTGAGGCCAGCAGCTGGCCTATTTTTCTGTTATAAAAAGCTTTTTAACAAAACATTTTAAATGCCATATTCTCTAGATCTCTGAGCATTTGAGGGCTGTCGTCTGTTTAGTATCTCAGCAGTTAAAAAGTTTGCCTTTAGTTAGAGGAAAATCCCTTTTTGTAATAAAAGCTGTACCTTTGTAAATTGCCTATTGGATAGACTGAATGGTATAAATATTTTGTTAATTTGAAATAGATCTTTATGATTTTATAAGTTAAATTTAAGTTGTATAGACTTAGCTTATATTATAAGTATAGTTAAATTAGACCTTTATGACTTTAAATGTTTACCATCATTTAAAGATATATAGCATTTTAGAAATATGAGACTTAACAGGTTAATTTAAGTTGTATATAGAGCTAGATAAGTATAAAATTACATTACAGGTACAGAGACAAGCAGGACTGGAAAACAGTAAAGGGGGAAACAGAATGTAATCTCTGATCCATACATTGTAGCAAATGGACAGGAGATTTAAAAGGAGAGAGTAGAATTAAACAGAGGGCCCTGGAAAGGCATGGTATTTAGTAAACAAGCCATGAACAACAGAGCCAGTGAAAGAAGAAATCATAGACAAAAAATAAAATAAAAAGCAAAAAGACCTGGAAGAAATAGACAAGTTTGCTGGCATAGGCCACTGTCATAGGCCTATAGGTAGGCCACATGACCAAAACGGCAGGGACAGTAAACCACTTTTGTCTGTTTATCTGCTTGTTGGATGAAACCAGAAAGGTTCCTTGATGCATTTCCCATGGGTGAGGCAAGTGGAAAACTGGCAAAAAGCTCCTCTCCAGATGCACGTCTGCCCGTGGGAGTTGCCAGGTGCCTGGCCCCGAAAGGGACACAGCTGTCCCGAAACCGAAAAAGGATGCAGCAGTCCGAAGTGAAAAAAGCACTGCTCCTGGAGCGGGATCCCATGCCTGACCTTCAGGAAATGCACCCAACAAGTGAAAGAAGAAATAAAAAGTAAGATGTCATGTGGCAGTGCTTGCCTATGCAAGTCACTGAACTGAGTGGGGAGGCCTAAGCTAGGTCACCTGGTTATGACCAAGATGGCAGCCCCCAGGTTAGCCCACATGGTTGAGATGGTGACCCCTGTAAGCACCTTCTCAATTGCCAGAAAAGTTTCAAAACTCATTCATGTGGAAAAATGAAAAACAGCAAACAAACAAAAAAACTCTCAGAGCATCTCAAGCAGACATTGCCAACCAAGAGGAAACACAGTCAGAGAAAGAACAAACAGAACAATGAGGGACATTCCCAGGTGAAAGAAAGTTCCCACTGGGAGGCAGAACTTCGCTCACTTACCTACTCGCTGCCAGTAGCCGACAGATCCCGTAAAAGTGTATTTCCCGTGGGCAAGGCTGAAAAATGCACAGATTGTCCTGTCTGAGAGTACCCGGCCCGAAACCGAAAAATGGACCCAGAGTGAACAGTGTTGGGTCTGTCCCATGGGAATGCTTTGGGGTATCTTACCGGATTGTAGCGAATAGGCAGATCAGTGAGTTCCAGAAATACTTAGTTGGAAAAGCTGCAAGTTGAATTCCAGCATCTCAGGCTGATGCAGGCAGGAGGGAGTACCAGGAAAAGTGGAGATGGAAGTGGGTTGTAAGGGTACCCTTGCCTAACACGTGCCCGCCAGCGGGTCGCGGGAGAAGGTATAAGGGCAGAGCCTTTCCACGTCCGGGCGCCAAAATGTTATTGTTTTTTTTAAAAAGAAGAAAAAAGAAATTGCTGAGACAGACATATTGACTATAAGTTTATTATAAGGCCCAGCAGAATGGGGAGACTAAGAAGAGGAACAGGGTAAATGGCTGACCGCCTTGGCTGGTCGCCATAGAGAGACAGAGCAGGGAAAACAGAGTGAGGGGAACAGAGAG